>NC_056733.1:1564529607-1564579607 GCF_019279795.1 Protopterus annectens | reverse complement strand
GTGGAGTTACGTACTTGCTCGGTTTTAAACTCTTTTCAAAGCATATAAAATTTGGATAAATATAGCTATATATAATGATTTGAAATGCATAAGCCATCAAATATATTGGTAGTCTATGGAAAATTAACTTGACAATCTGCTTTAATGTGAAAAGTAGCTTTAATATAATCTGGGCCGTTTTGCTGAGTGCAGTTTACCCATTTCTTGGTGCAGTGAAAGGTTAAGGAAAATATTATTTTCATGTCTTGTGAAGTTCATAAATAAGATAACCATAACACTACTAGTAAATGAATTTATGGGTTTCATGTCTTCTGATAGTTCATAAATAAGATAACCATAACACTACTAGTAAATGAATTTATGGGTTTCATGTCTTCTGATAGTTCATAAATAAGATAACCATAACACCACTAGTAAATGAATTTATGGGTTTCATGTCTTGTGATAGTTCATAAATAAGATAACCATAACACTACTAGTAAATGAATTTATGGGTTTCATGTCTTCTGATAGTTCATAAATAAGATAACCATAACACTACTAGTAAATGAATTTATGGGTTTCATGTCTTGTGATAGTTCATAAATAAGATAACCATAACACTACTAGTAAATGAATTTATGGGTTTCATGTCTTCTGATAGTTCATAAATAAGATAACCATAACACTACTAGTAAATGAATTTATGTGTTTCATGTCTTCTGATAGTTCATAAATAAGATAACCATAACACTATTAGTAAATGAATTTATGGGTTTCATGTCTTCTGATAGTTCATAAATAAGATAACCATAACACTACTAGTAAATGAATTTATGGGTTTCATGTCTTGTGATAGTTCATAAATAAGATAACCATAACACTACTAGTAAATGAATTTATGGGTTTCATGTCTTGTGATAGTTCATAAATAAGATAACCATAACACTACTAGTAAATGAATTTATGTGTTTCATGTCTTCTGATAGTTCATAAATAAGATAACCATAACACTACTAGTAAATGAATTTATGTGTTTCATGTCTTCTGATAGTTCATAAATAAGATAACCATAACACTACTAGTAAATGAATTTATGTGTTTCATGTCTTCTGATAGTTCATAAATAAGATAACCATAACACTACTAGTAAATGAATTTATGGGTTTCATGTCTTGTGATAGTTCATAAATAAGATAACCATAACACTACTAGTAAATGAATTTATGGGTTTCATGTCTTGTGATAGTTCATAAATAAGATAACCATAACACTACTAGTAAATGAATTTATGTGTTTCATGTCTTCTGATAGTTTATAAATAAGATAACCATAACACTACTAGTAAATGAATGTATGTGTTTCATGTCTTCTGATAGTTCATAAATAAGATAACCATAACACTACTAGTAAATGAATTTATGTGTTTCATGTCTTCTGATAGTTCATAAATAAGATAACCATAACACTACTAGTAAATGAATTTATGTGTTTCATGTCTTCTGATAGTTCATAAATAAGATAACCATAACACTACTAGTAAATGAATTTATGGGTTTCATGTCTTGTGATAGTTCATAAATAAGATTACCATAATACTACTAGTAAATGAATTTATGGGTTTCATGTCTTGTGATAGTTCATAAATAAGATAACCATAACACTACTAGTAAATGAATTTATGGGTTTCATGTCTTCTGATAGTTCATAAATAAGATAACCATAACACTACTAGTAAATGAATTTATTGGTTTCATGTCTTCTGATAGTTCATAAATAAGATAACCATAACACTACTAGTAAATGAATTTATGGGTTTCATGTCTTCTGATAGTTCATAAATAAGATAACCATAACACTACTAGTAAATGAATTTATGGGTTTCATGTCTTGTGATAGTTCATAAATAAGATAACCATAACACTACTAGTAAATGAATTTATGGGTTTCATGTCTTGTGATAGTTCATAAATAAGATAACCATAACACTACTAGTAAATGAATTTATGTGTTTCATGTCTTCTGATAGTTCATAAATAAGATAACCATAACACTACTAGTAAATGAATTTATGTGTTTCATGTCTTCTGATAGTTCATAAATAAGATAACCATAACACTACTAGTAAATGAATTTATGTGTTTCATGTTGTCTGATAGTTCATAAATAAGATAACCATAACACTACTAGTAAATGAATTTATGGGTTTCATGTCTTCTGATAGTTCATAAATAAGATAACCATAACACTACTAGTAAATGAATTTATGGGTTTCATGTCTTCTGATAGTTCATAAATAAGATAACCATAACACCACTAGTAAATGAATTTATGGGTTTCATGTCTTGTGATAGTTCATAAATAAGATAACCATAACACTACTAGTAAATGAATGTATGGGTTTCATGTCTTCTGATAGTTCATAAATAAGATAACCATAACACTACTAGTAAATTAATTAATGGGTTTCATGTCTTGTGATAGTTCATAAATAAGATAACCATAACACTACTAGTAAATGAATTTATGGGTTTCATGTCTTCTGATAGTTCATAAATAAGATAACCATAACACTACTAGTAAATTAATGTATGTGTTTCATGTCTTCTGATAGTTCATAAATAAGATAACCATAACACTATTAGTAAATGAATTTATGGGTTTCATGTCTTCTGATAGTTCATAAATAAGATAACCATAACACTACTAGTAAATGAATTTATGGGTTTCATGTCTTCTGATAGTTCATAAATAAGATAACCATAACACTACTAGTAAATGAATTTATGGGTTTCATGTCTTGTGATAGTTCATAAATAAGATAACCATAACACTACTAGTAAATGAATTTATGTGTTTCATGTCTTCTGATAGTTCATAAATAAGATAACCATAACACTACTAGTAAATGAATTTATGTGTTTCATGTCTTCTGATAGTTCATAAATAAGATAACCATAACACTACTAGTAAATGAATTTATGTGTTTCATGTCTTCTGATAGTTCATAAATAAGATAACCATAACACTACTAGTAAATGAATTTATGGGTTTCATGTCTTGCGATAGTTCATAAATAAGATAACCATAACACTACTAGTAAATGAATTTATGGGTTTCATGTCTTGTGATAGTTCATAAATAAGATAACCATAACACTACTAGTAAATGAATTTATGTGTTTCATGTCTTCTGATAGTTCATAAATAAGATAACCATAACACTACTAGTAAATGAATTTATGTGTTTCATGTCTTCTGATAGTTCATAAATAAGATAACCATAACACTACTAGTAAATGAATTTATGTGTTTCATGTTTTCTGATAGTTCATAAATAAGATAACCATAACACTACTAGTAAATGAATTTATGGGTTTCATGTCTTGTGATAGTTCATAAATAAGATTACCGTAATACTACTAGTAAATGAATTTATGGGTTTCATGTCTTGTGATAGTTCATAAATAAGATAACCGTAACACTACTAGTAAATGAATTTATGGGTTTCATGTCTTCTGATAGTTCATAAATAAGATAACCATAACACTACTAGTAAATGAATTTATTGGTTTCATGTCTTCTGATAGTTCATAAATAAGATAACCATAACACTACTAGTAAATGAATTTATGGGTTTCATGTCTTCTGATAGTTCATAAATAAGATAACCATAACACTACTAGTAAATGAATTTATGGGTTTCATGTCTTCTGGTAGTTCATAAATAAGATAACCATAACACTACTAGTAAATGAATTTATGTGTTTCATGTCTTCTGATAGTTCATAAATAAGATAACCATAACACTACTAGTAAATGAATGTATGTGTTTCATGTCTTCTGATAGTTCATAAATAAGATAACCATAACACTACTAGTAAATGAATTTATGTGTTTCATGTCGTCTGATAGTTCATAAATAAGATAACCATAACACTACTAGTAAATGAATTTATGGGTTTCATGTCTTCTGATAGTTCATAAATAAGATAACCATAACACCACTAGTAAATGAATTTATGGGTTTCATGTCTTGTGATAGTTCATAAATAAGATAACCATAACACTACTAGTAAATGAATTTATGGGTTTCATGTCTTCTGATAGTTCATAAATAAGATAACCATAACACTACTAGTAAATTAATTTATGGGTTTCATGTCTTGTGATAGTTCATAAATAAGATAACCATAACACTACTAGTAAATGAATTTATGGGTTTCATGTCTTCTGATAGTTCATAAATAAGATAACCATAACACTACTAGTAAATGAATTTATGTGTTTCATGTCTTCTGATAGTTCATAAATAAGATAACCATAACACTACTAGTAAATGAATTTATGTGTTTCATGTCTTCTGATAGTTCATAAATAAGATAACCATAACACTACTAGTAAATGAATTTATGGGTTTCATGTCTTCTGATAGTTCATAAATAAGATAACCATAACACTACTAGTAAATGAATTTATGGGTTTCATGTCTTCTGATAGTTCATAAATAAGATAACCATAACACTACTAGTAAATTAATTTATGGGTTTCATGTCTTGTGATAGTTCATAAATAAGATAACCATAACACTACTAGTAAATTAATTTATGTGTTTCATGTCTTGTGATAGTTCATAAATAAGATAGCCATAACACTACTAGTAAATGAATTTATGGTTTTCATGTCTTCTGATAGTTCATAAATAAGATAACCATAACACTACTAGTAAATGAATTTATGTGTTTCATGTCTTCTGATAGTTCATAAATAAGATAACCATAACACTACTAGTAAATGAATTTATGGGTTTCATGTCTTGTGATAGTTCATAAATAAGATAACCATAACACTACTAGTAAATGAATTTATGGGTTTCATGTCTTGTGATAGTTCATAAATAAGATAACCATAACACTACTAGTAAATGAATTTATGGGTTTCATGTCTTCTGATAGTTCATAAATAAGATAACCATAACACTACTAGTAAATGAATTTATGGGTTTCATGTCTTGTGATAGTTCATAAATAAGATTACCATAATACTACTAGTAAATGAATTTATGGGTTTCATGTCTTGTGATAGTTCATAAATAAGATAACCATAACACTACTAGTAAATGGATTTATGTGTTTCATGTCTTCTGATAGTTCATAAATAAGATAACCATAACACTACTAGTAAATGAATTTATGGGTTTCATGTCTTCTGATAGTTCATAAATAAGATAACCATAACACTACTAGTAAATGAATTTATGGGTTTCATGTCTTCTGATAGTTCATAAATAAAATAACCATAACACTACTAGTAAATGAATTTATGTGTTTCATGTCTTCTGATAGTTCATAAATAAGATAACCATAACACTACTAGTAAATGAATTTATGTGTTTCATGTCTTCTGATAGTTCATAAATATGATAACCATAACACTACTAGTAAATGAATTTATGGGGCGAAAACATTTCCAGATAGCTTTGTTTCAGTTCTCTAAAATATTGAAGTTTACTATGATTTCAGCATTTATTTTTCCAGTTAAAAGTTTCTTTTTAATAAAGTCTCCAACATGTCAGTCCCCTAAAGGAGTTATAGCCAGCTGGTCATAAAGGGATATACCTATCACTCTGTAACATATGTAACTACTCTCAAAAGAAGGTCCAGAACTGTGATATGTGATATATAAGATATTCCTCAGATGAGTCTGTGGTGTAGTATAGAATCTGAGATTCCCTCCCATTTAGACCACACCATACAGGGGTTATAATTAAGTAACTTTTTAAGTCATAGATATCATTTTTTCCATTCCTAGTTTCTGTTATATGGCAAATTAGAAAATCTTACACAGCCAGTCTCTTTTTTGAGATGTAGTCATTGCTGACTGATATGGGTAATGACCTGCAAGTGTTTTAACAACTGTGAAGTGAAGTGTGGCCTTTTATTCTACTAATCTAAGAATAATGCATTTTATTTTGTCACTATTTAAAGCCTTTTGTAGACAAGAGCCGAAATACTGGATCCAATCCTGTGTGGTGGTCATGGTCTCTGAATACAACATAAATACCAACAATTTGACATAACTATTTTTATTAAGGGAAACTGTATTTCTAATGCAAGCTCTGACATCTGGTAGCATGACCCCATTTAAAATCTGAATTACATTTGGAAAATATAATGCTTCTACTGCTTAATTGTTTTTTCTATTTTTTATTAATTTAGCACATTTTCAATATATAAACAGAAAGGAAGAAATTCAACTTCACCTATTGTTATACAATGATAGGAATATATTGAATGATCAAGATAATCTTCTACAATTAACACATTAAGTATCTTGGTATTTCAATAACAACATTTCAGGGTTATCCCAATAACTAACTTACTATGATTTATAGATCTTATTCTGATCACTTCTTTTTCCGTATTTACATAGTATTTTTGTTAAATTTAAAAATTCTTTGAATGTAGGAATTACGTTTGATTTCCAATTTTTTGTAATAAAATTTCTGGCAACTGCCAAGAGAGCCCAAAACTGTTTTTGATGTTTGGCTTTTACAGACACAAGAAGTAGAACATTCTTCAGTATTACTGATCTAGTTAAAGAACAATTATCAATGAATGGGCGTGTCTTCGCTGAAGGTTGGGCATCGGGCTGGCAACTCTGCACCATAAAAATCGACTTCCTATCATTAGCGGACCGGAGTTCCACTGTGGCGACCCCTAACCGGGAAAAGCTGAAAAGACAAACAACAACATCAGACCATAACTCCTTAAATCCATAAAACATACTTATCTCTTTACAAAATACATTTAATTTTTCACAGTCCATAAACATGTGTGTCCAATCAGCTTTTACTTTTTATTACATTTCAAACAAACTGAAGAGGTCATTTTACTATACTTAGTGATTTTATATAAAGTAATAAACATTCTGTTTATCTATTTCTACATAATAACATTACAGTAGAAACTTGAAGTTTGACTAACTGATTAAAGTATCAAAGCTTTATTCTTAACATCTGTTGAGTCACTCAATCCACCACTATCCAAAAATTTCTAAAATTTGCAGTGAAATTATTAGTAGTTATAATTATCATTATATAGCTTCAACAAGCTTCCTTGGTGTGTCATGTGACCTTTGATAACGACATTCATATGTTCATATAATGGGGGAATAATGTTCTGTTCCACTTACCTCATATTATCTATAAATTCATTTATTTTCTTACTGATGGATAATATTAACTGGTTAGCTGATTCATCCAAATTACACCCCCAAATTTATGAAGCCCTGTATAGCATACAGGATTAGTCTAAGAGCTATTTTCGGCAATATGGCCAATGTGCAATCCAGGAACGAGCTCCCAGGACATGCACGTGAGCTCTTAGACTAATCCTGCATGGACTGAGCTCCTGTATGAAAATTACCCTCATTTGCAAGTGAAAAACATGCAGATGAGGGTAATTTGCGATCCAGGAAGCCAAGTACATTTCTGCAAACTACAAAACGGAGCTATGACAACTCCAAATAAAGGCTGCATATTATTGAAGAAGCATGCCAATGGCCAAGTAGAAGGCCATTGGCATTGCAAACTGTTTAAAAAAAAAAAAAACTTTTATTTTTTTTCGCCGATCTTGGCTATTAAAGCATAGGGCAGCGGCATGCAAATGGGATCGAGGGAGATAAAATAAACCTAAAATAAGCATTCTAACTAAAATCAGTATTCTGCCATGCAAGTCAATAGCAGGCATAAGACAATCTGGCCAGTGAGTAATGGTTGCTAAGGGGGGAGGCTCAGTGTGGGATATGTAACTATGCATTAGCAGGCAATCCTATGCAAATGTGGGAAAGGTTAGTGAATCCCAGTTTTCCCCAGGGTGTGAGGAACGTCGCAAGAGTGTAAGTGTGTAAATAGCTAGGTGCAAGACTAGGATATAAATGATATCATGGGGGGGGGGGTGTCAGGCATACTGTAAGCAGATTGGAGCCCTGTGGCTCCTAGTTTAGCACAGATAAGCTAGGGGTGTATGTAAACCTGTCTAGCACTCTTTACAAAGTGTAAGAGGTTGTCTGCACCGCGCACCAGGTTTTACAGGAAGAAAAAAGAAGTTAAACCAGGAAATAGCAGCTCTGTGCACATTTGAACACTCTGTTTGTGCGGCACGCACACAGACTTAAACAGGGAGGAAATGGAAAGGAAAAACAGCAGTAAGAAGGTAATCAAGGAGAACTAGCCTAGCTGGCAGGTGAAATGTATCAGAATCAGCCAATTACACAGGCAGCAGACTAGCACAGCCCAGAACACTACTATAAACTAAGCAAACACCTTCCCCTCTGGTTTTCCACACTCTACACCACTGGTGTATACATGCGGGGGAATTTTAACAAACAAAACTACAAAATGGGAAGGGCTGCAGCAGGCACCATAGAACATCATGTGCAAGAGGCTGAGGGTGTTGAGGATGTGAATGCTGCCAAACAACCCACAGTGAGGAGACGGAGAAGAGTAAGGTAACCTACCAGGGGCTACATGAGCTGGAGATAGTGGAGTGCTACAGGGTGGACAGAGACCTCCTACAGCAAATTGTTGAGCTGTGCCGGCCACAACTGACACACCAAACTGGCCAAGGGGAACCCATCTCAGTGGATACCAAGGTATGTGTAGGCCTAGGTATACTAGCCACAGGTACCTCCCAAAGCACAACTGAGGATATCATGGGGACCTCACAGGCATCAGCATCCAGAGTATTCCACCAGTTCCTGGATGCCATGGCAGGACATGCCAGTGAGTATGTATATTTCCTCAGCACATGTTCGGTCTTGACCAGCAATATGCGTCTCTTCCACCAAATAGCAGAATACCCTGGGGTAGTGGGTGTTATAGACTGCATGCACATACACATCAAAACACCACCTGGTGAGCAGGGTAGAGCCTACATCAACCGCAGGGGCATCCCCTCCATCAACCGCCAGGTTGTATGTGATGCCCAGGGTTTATAATGAATGTGTGTGCTGGCTGCCCTGGAAGCTATGACAAGTCACACATATGACATCTGATGCAGCTGTACCACAGATTTGCCAATGTGGACATCCCCTATGGTCACCTAGTGGGGGATGCTGGATACACACTGGAGCCGTGGCTGATGATACCCATCAGATATGCACACACACCTGAACAACAATGCCATAATGAGGTACACGCACAGGCTAGACATATAATAGAGCATGTGTTTGGGATGCTCAGCTCACGGTTCCGGTGTCTGGACACATCCAGTGGAGCCTTGCAGTATTCACCAGCTGCATGTACCCAAATTGTTATGGTATGTGCTATGCTACACAATATGCAGACACAGCTGCAGCACGAACAGCATGGGGCAGAGCCACACAGACCCCCACCAATGCCAAGGCCTGTACAGGCACACAGTGACTTGGATGAGGAACAACCTGAGCCTGCCCCAGTAGGCAGAAGGAGGCGTGCCCAGTATGCCCTGGCCTTGGCAAAGGGGCAATGCATAGCATATGCACTGACACAGTAGGGACCTAGGGAATGACACCTCTCTCTGACTCGCACAGACAGTAAAAGGGATGCCAAACATGACACCACCTGTGCTCAACCATATATAGGGAGTGTACTATGTGCATCCGACATAGGCAGCCCTCCAGCACCATCCTCAAGTCTGGCACACCCTCAAGATAAGTCAATCAACCTACCAATTGCCAAATGGCATAGCATGTGTTGTTACCTGTAGCTATGGTATGGATGTGAGCATGCAAGGGAATTGGTTGGTCGAATATTATGGCAGCAGACAGTAGACACCCATAGTGGCACCATGGCATCTATAACACATACTGGAGTCACCATAGTAGCCAGTACTACACAGGGTGACAAAACCCACTGCAGGAAATGGGCTGAGTGACATGTGTGTCCATAAGACCCACACACGCCAGTCAGGAAGGTTCACATACCCAACAACAGTCTCAGCCTGCAGGACAGGTGTAGACAACCACAAACAAATGCTGTACTATGGCCTCTGAATGAGCCCTATGGTTAACCTCTCCCCTAGGCCTACACAGTCAGACTACAGCAGGCCAGGCAGTTGGATGTAAGTTGTGAAGGCTAGGAACTCAGAAACTAATATGTAGGTAATTAAAGCTAAGATCTGTAGTACACTGGTATACCTCTAGCCAGCACGATAGGTAAGACTACAGACTGAAATGGAGAACCTGACATACCAGTACAGTCCTAGCAAATGTGTACAAGTGTCAGGTGTGCCCTCCCATCCTATGCCCCCTCCACTCCTGTGTAGAAATGTAGAAACAGTCATGTGCTCCCCCGCTATGCAGAAATGTAGCAACAGTCAATGCCAAATTACCAATGGATACCCTGTAGGCACAGCATGCTACCTGTCGGTGTACAACACAAAGGTCAGCACCGCAGTATGAACTAGCTGGACTTGATCCACACATGCAATACAGATGGCCATACTGGGCATGCTCACACACTTAAACACATGCAGGCCATGTCTCCAAACACCAGTGGACCAGAAATATCTGGCAGTAGCAGTTTTTAGTGCAGACACATGTCAGTATGCACCACTCCTGCCTTTCACACACAGTGGATAGGAATACAGACACAAATGTAAGGACAACACACTATAATAAGCCAAAGGTAGATGGACAAAAATGTGTGGAAGAGGGTGACCATGACAAGGAGCCATCCAGGCTTGTCCCAACCAGCACACAGCCAAAGGGCCCCAAACACATGAGGTGCAGATGTCACTCATTGCAGATACTATCCACCAGTATCTGTCAGCATGACAGACTATGTGGTGCACGTGCCAGATGTGCAACATGACTGTACAAGGAAGTAGTCATCTAGTAGCTGTATACATGTACTTGTGACATATGACCCTGTGTCTGCCCACATGTGACATGTCAACCCCTACATGAATGGGCTATGGCCCATGCACACACCACCCTCCCCATAGCAGTATTATGACAAGCCTGCTGAGGTTATCCAATGTGCAATACACCTTTTGGATAGCTGTAGCTCAGTAATCTCCATGGCGTGTCCCATAACTGCATACTGCTGTAGTGATAAACAAGTTAGGTAGTAGTTCTAACCTCAGACTTGGCAATTGTGTGAGTGTGTGTGTTTGTATGTGTGTCTGTCTGTCTGTGACTGTGTAGAGAGAAATACTTTTTAGGCTACTCACACTCCATACAATTCATATACTCAACTTTGGCAAGGCTGCTAATGTTACTCACCTAGAAATACACCTCTGGAAAAGTCATAGTCCAATAATCTCAATAGTGTATTCTGTAACTGCATACTGCTGTAGTGTGATAAAGTAGTTAGGTAGGTGTTCTAACCCCAGACCTAGCAACTGTGTGTGTCTGACTGAGTAGAAAGCAATACTTTTTAGGCTACTCACACTCTGTACAATTCATATACTCAACTTTGGCAAGGCTGCTGATGTCAACCACCAAGAAATACACCTCTGGGAAGGTTGTAGCTCAGTAATCTCTGTAGCATGTCCTGTAACTGTGTACTGCTGTAGTGTGATTTCGAACTGTGGTAGGGTTCCATCTCCACCCATGGCAGTTCTGGATGTTTTGTGTGTGTTCCAATGTCTGTATATGAAGCAATGCATTATAGGCTACTCACTCGCAGAACATTTCAAATGTGCTGCTTTGGCAGTCCTGCTGATGTCATTCATTGTGAAATACACCTTTGGGGAATAAGTACTTCAGTAATGTCCATGGTGCATACTATAACTGCGTAGTGCTATAGTGTAATAAACTAGTTAGGTAGGGGTTCAACTCCCAGACATGACAGGTGTGAGTTTGTAACTCATATCCTGTGTAGAGGTGGTTATGAGTGTGGGCAATGTAGAGGGGGTTTTGCTTATTTCTTTTATGGTGGCCCTACATCACAATGCCAACCATACAGGGATAACAGATGTAAATTAGCTGAGAGGCTGGGGTGCAAAGCCATACCCATACATGTGACATCAAGGCCAGCCAATCACAGTTAGCAACCCCACTATTATCCAGAGCACACACTCAACCCATGTATCATATGCACACACATGCCTAGACAACAACCAATATGTGAATAGTACTCTGCATATTGGCCACTGGGTGGCCACGGTGGTGCAGTGGTTAGCACTGTCACCTCACAGCAAGAGGTTCTCTGGTTCAATCCTCGGCTGGGGTGCTTTCTGTGCGGAGTCTGCATGTCCTCCCTGTGGTCGCGTGGGTTTCCTACAGGTGCTCCGGTTTCCTCCCACATCCCAAAGACATGCTATAGGTGGATTGGACACTCCAAATTGGCCCTAGGTGTGAGTGTGTGTGTGTGCCTTCAGTGGAAGGTTGGGCGCCAGGCTGGCAACTCGACACCATAAAACTCCACTGCCAATAATGAGCGAACAGGTGATCCACTGTGGCGACCCCTAACTGGGAAAAGCCGAAAGAAGAAGAAGACTCTGCATACTGGCCACTGATAGTAACTATGCAGTGATAACTGTGGGCTACAGAGGGCATGTCACCCTGCCCATCTGTCCAATATGCACAAACATGCAGACAATGCACTTCCACCATGTTCCCCAATTGACACCTGCACCACCTATGGTGCCTTCACATGTGACTCACAATGGACATACCATGCCTGACAACATGCCCTCTATGGACAGATGACACTGACATCAGGGAATGCTGTTAGCATGCTATCAATGTAAGTGCAGGGTAAACCTGCTGCCCATTACCAGTTCCTGCCACAGGTGAGCAAGACTGGTACATCTGATGATAATCTGTGTTCACAACATGGGCCAGACACCCCAGGTACAGCAGCATGTCACTGTACATTGCATGTGGGAGGTGTGCACATCCCAGACACCATCCATGTCATAGACTAAGGAACACATACATGTCAAATGATGCACAGCATTGGTCACACACAATAGTCACCCAGGTGACTGGATGGGGGATGCAATACCCACCTGTGTGGGCAAATGCAGAAACTACAGGCCTGAGCCACAATGCAGACCATTGTCATGTGGCCTGATGCCAAAGTATACCCCTCACCTCCCCTTGTACAGCTTGCTGGCACAGTTGAGCACCACACACCCGTGCAGACATGCACCCATGCATGTCAGAACTGGCACACTGTGTGTTCGTGTGTGTGTGTTGTATGGTGCGTATGTCCACATCCACACTCACTACAACCCCCACAGGGAATACTGAAGCATGCTGTCTGATGTCTGACACCTCCTCATACTCTTTGCCCATACGATCTCCTTATGACCCATGTGGTGCATGTGATACCTGCACATTGATGTGTTGTGGCAATCCCACTAGTGATGAGTTGCACTCCTGGCCCTGCCAAGTGTGTCAATGTGTGTGTGTCCCTGTGTGAGTGTGCCTTTGTTGACGCTGGCAGCTGTCCATGCAGACAGACACGTGTACGTCACCTACCATATATCTATCGTATCCCTGTTGCAGATGTCACTCGCCATCACATATATGTTCTGAGTGCTCCACAGCAGGTAACCCATGTGGTGCATCCAATAATTACATTGAACTGTGCTAGCACTACATAATTGTCAGGGGTTTGATACCCTGTGCTGGTAGGTGTGTGACACAAACATGCTTCAGTTTTACTCTTCCACCCCTCCATGACATGTATTTGCCTCTGTCTGCCTCCCCCAACCCCTCTCTGGTGGATGTGGAGGCCCACACCTGCCTTTGCTTAGGTAGCAGCATGTGTAATTTAAGTGATGCTCTACCTGGAAGCTGTGACTCTGTTTTTCAGTAGTACAAGTGGTATTTTCAGTTAAGGCTTGTTAAAAAACCTGCATAGCCAGTGATAGTGGGGGTAGTTCCTTCATTGTTATTCAGTTTCTGTCTTATACAAGTGGTACAGTGAATTATCTTCTGTTTAAACTGTGAGCTTTGGCTGGCTAAGACCAGTATGCTATCAATTGAACGCATAAGTGAAGCTAAGTAACTTTTATCTGCACTTTTATCAAATAATACACGATTTAAAGTAATTTGTTTGTGTTGCATTGAGGAATATCTAGCTAGAAGCTGTGACTCTGTTTTTCAGTAGGTTCCCACCCACTCTCCCTGTTTTTGTCTTGGTGTTGATCTTGGCGGCTTTGAAACTGCCCGCCCCTCTTGTAAATTTGCACTTGGATACTCCTCCTGGGCCCATCTCATTTGCTCATTCAACAAAAAAAAAAATAATAATTTTATCTGCTTTTACTGTATTTGTGTTTCTTCCTACTTTATTTTGCTTTTGCGTCATCTTAAAAGTACTCAATTGTATTTATTACTGCTTGGTGTAACTCACTTAAGCCTTTTAGTTTAAGCACTTGGGCTTCAGACCAGTTGTTTTACATTAAGAAGGTTTGTGGTCTGCACTGTAGTGGCAGGACAGATAGCTTACATCCTTCTAAGTTGGGAACTGCTGATTGAGGGCTCAGTGTTTGTTATTCTAAAAGTGTATTAATTCTGGTTTAAGCACTTGGGCTTCAGGCCAGTTATTTTACATTAAGGGGGTTCGTGGTCTGCACTCTTGTGGGAGGAGAGGCTGGACTCTGCCCTTCTGAGCTGGGGATTTCTGGTTAAAGGCTTATAGTGCCTGCATATTTGAACTGCTTCTTACTGAAATTGGTACGCCTTGTTTGCTGTAGCATAGACTAGATCCAGGCCTGCTGAATCTAGCTTTGTTTGTATAACTTGAGCACTAATCCAGGCATTCTTTAAAGTACTCAATTGTATTTATTACTGCTTGGTAGTAACTTGATTAAAGTGTAGCTATCATTCTAAGTCTTTTGGATTAAGCACTTGGGCTCAGACCAGTTGTTTTACATTAGGAAGGTTTGTGACCTGCACTGTGGTGGCAGAACAGGTAGCTTACATCCTTCTAAGTTGGGAACTGCTGATTGAGGGCTCAGTGTCTGTTATTCTAAAAGTGTATTAGTTCTGGTTAAAGCACTTGGGCTTCAGGCCAGTTATTTTACATTAAGAAGGTTCGTGGTCTACACTCTTGTGGGAGGGGAGGCTGGACTCTGCCCTTCTGAGCTGGGAATTTCTGGTTAAAGGCTTATAGTGCCTGCATATTTGAACTGTTTCTTACTGAAATTGGTACACCTTGTTTGCTGTAGCATAGACTGAACCAAGGCCTGCTGAATCTAGCTTTGTTTGTATGCTTGTTTGCTTGTTATTTCCCTGAAACGCTAATTCCACCTAAAACACGGCTTTTCAGCACTTCTGTGGATCCCTAGTGATATCTGCATTGCTTACTGTACTTATTTCCTTGTTTCACTTGAAATAAAGTTACTGTTTGTCATTTTTGCATTTAAGTTACCTGTAACGCATTGCATTTAAGTTAGCTGGCACTTGCTCACTAAAGCAATTATATAAGTCAGCACTAAAAAATTAAAAGCACTACACCCTCACAAACTCCCCTCGAATACCTTGTTCCCCACTGGCCCTTTTTTTTCCCTAAAGGAATTCCCAATACTATTCTAGCATGTCCAAAGGTCAGTTGTCAATCTCCTCTCTGGTCCAGCTGGTGAATCTGGGAATCTTGAGGCAATGTTACAACTGCCTCATGTACACAGACAACCCTCTCTTCCTCCCAACAAATTCCAACACATGTGAGAGATGCAACCATATAGCCAAACTGGAGGCTAAGCTCTCTCAACTCAGTACTGGCGTAACCAGTCAGGAGGAGAAGGAAACCACACTCACTACAATTCCAGTCTTACATAGACCTACCACGACAGCAAACCAAACACATAAACACACAAAACATACTCGGAGGCTCTAAATAAAAATCTGCCTAAGCAGCAGAGACCTCCAAAGCAGACACCCAAGCAACCGCTATCCCAAAACAAAACACGTGCAACACATAGCTCACAAAGCCAGTGTGCCGAACAGTCACAGCCCTTAAGGCTAAACAACACACCGGATACACTTGTAATAGGTGACTCTATCGTCAGGCACACTGACGTCCTGCTCACCAGGCTGAGCAAGGAGAAGGTCATGGTGAGCTGCCTGTCGGGCGCTAGGACCCGCCACATAACACAAGGACTCAGGTCACTCCAAGGCAAGTACAAATATGACTCCGTCATTGTCTATGCTGGTGTGAATGACCTGAGATGTACCTCCCTGGACTACATGAAAAGAGACATAGAGGAGCTCTCTGAGCATGTAGCCCAGGCCAGTATGACCCTGACCTTGAGTAGCATCTTACCCTCACCAAGAATGATGCCACAATATGAAGACAAGATGATTAACTTCAACAACTGGCTTAAGTATTGGTGTCATTCAAAGGGGATCCAATGCCTGTCAGCCTGGGATGACATGCTCGACAAGCCAAGATGCTTCGCTAGGGACGGCTTGCACCTGTCACCCCTGGGCTTTCGGATATTGGCAAAGGCTCTTGCTACCCCCATAGTGCCTTTTTTTGGCAAGGCTCAAAAGACAAACCCACCTCCATAGGTATCACAAGGGATAAGAAACTAAGAGTAATGCTACTCAATGCCAGAAGTCTAAACCTCAAGATGCATGCACTCAAAACTCTCCTTAGCATAGAGAACATCGATATCTGTGCAGTAACAGAAACCTGGCTCAAGGCTCCCGAGAGCACCCCAGCACTACCAGGTTATACCTCATACCATGCTTTTTGGCCCCAAAACTTGGACAGAACCAGAAAAGGAGGGGGAGTATCAATATTCGTCAAAGATACCCACACCTCCAGGTTGGCGGCACAGCACGAAGCATCAGAGACTATCCATGTGCAACTAACAGTGGGTAAAACTGCCTTCCAGTTTATAGCCTGCTACAGACCACCCTCCCAAACCCAGGAATCCCACTCAGCCTTCCTGAGAACACTGGAAAATATGAAGGTCTCTCCAAACACCATTATATTGGGCGACTTCAACTACCCAAACATAGACTGGGAGGATTACTCTAGCTCCAACACCCTAGCTCAAAGGTTCCTAGAATTTATAAACTCAAATGCTATGGAACAACTTGTTACCACTGCCACAAGAGGGGAAAACATACTGGACCTGATCATCACCAACATGGGGACTCTATGCTCCAGACCAGAAGTGTATCCCTCACTGGTAAGATCAGACCATAAACTAATCTCACTGGATATTCACATCCCGACCCCACCCCCTGCCCAGAAAACCACAGTGAAAAACTTCTCTAAAGCAAATTTCACACTCCTCAAAACCAAGGTGGAATCCTTCAAAGCCCCCGGGCCTGTGGAAAATACGGCCCAGACCGCAGAATCCTTTATAAACGCATTCTATGAACACCTTTAGGAATGCATGGATCATGCAATCTCAAATAAAACCAAGACCCAATCCTCCAAAGGCAGTCGTCCTGTCTGGTGGACCCCAGCCATAAACAAACTATACAATAGAAGGAGGAAGCTACTACATGATAGAGCAAAATCCCAAAAAGGGAAAGCATCTCTGATCAGTGTTAGCAAAAAACTACGGGCACTCATAAAATTGTATAAGGCCAGCTTCGAGAGAAAAATTGCACAGGACACCAAGGATAATCACAAGGCTTTCTTTAGTTATGTTAGGAACCTGGGTGGGAATTCCCAGATATGCTCAGAATTTGTCCAAAATGACAAAAAATACACCAAACCCACAGACATTGCCAACATCCTAGCTGACAGGTTCAGCACAAACTTCTCCACCCCCCTCCCCATGAAAAGGGCAAATATCTATCCCAGCAGAGTGCTGTCCCCCTGACATCTCAGATGCTCAGGTAAGAGCCGCCCTCTCCAAAGCAAAAAACACAGCATCAATGGGACCAGACGGTGTCCCAGGCTGCGTCCTACATGAACTCCAAGAAGAGCTAAACCCAAACATAAAACTACTGTTCAATCTCAGCCTTACCACAGGATATGTACCCAAAGAGTGGTGTACAGCAACAGTGGTCCTTCTCCACAAAGGTGGTGCCTCAACGGATCCTGGAATCTATCGCCCCATAAGCCTGACTAGGTTGGTCTGCAAAGCTATGGAAAGGATCATCATGGACCTCATAAATAAAGATATTGGGGACCTACAGACACTGGATCCTACCCAGTTCGGCTTTGTTAAGGGCAGATCCTGCCTCTAAACCTGGTCAATTTCTTTGAAACAGTCACCAAGGCCATTGACGAGGGGAAGGTGGTCCACACAGCCTACCTGGACCTCACAAAAGCCTTTGATACAATACCCCACTCGGGCATTATAGATAAGCTCACCAGCTTAAATATAAACCCCTATGTCACTAGATGGGTTGCAAACTGGCACAAGGACAGAACCCACATGGTTAGAATTGCTGGAGCCATGTCAGACTCCAAACCAGTTACAAGTGGCGTCCCACAAGGCTCAGTCCTGGGACCTCTTGTTCGGTATATATTTCTCGGCGGTACAGGCCAACACGGAAGGACTGTGGCTGACCAAGTTCACAGATGACTGCAAACTGGGCGCCATAATCAACTCTCCAGCCAACACAAGCATCCTCCAAAAGGGCCTCATAGAAACAGACAACTGGTGCCAGAGCCATGGCCTCAAGCTAAATGCCAAAAGTGTATAGTCATTCCCTTTGGCAAAACAAAGTGCCCACAAATTACCACATAGGTGGTAATCCATTAAATCGGAAGAAGTAATTAGGGACCTGGGGACCCAAGTTGATAGCAATCTCTCATTTGACAACCACGTGGCCAAAGTGGTTAGAAAAACATTTTATATAGCCCACCTAATCATGAAGGGATTCACATCTAGATCAGGGGAGGTCATTGTGCCTCTTTACTCATCCCTCATCAGGCCCATAATTGAGTACAATGCCCCTTTTGGAATGTACCTTACCAGACACCTGCAGCAACTGGAAAGACCCCAAACGTACCTCACCAAGAGGATCAAAGGGCTCAAACAGATGCCATATGCTGCCCGGTTAAAGAAACTCCAGCTCTACTCAGTGGCATACCGCCTGCTCAGAGGCGCTCTGTGCCTGACGTATAAAGCCATGTCCAATCTGGAATTAATGGACATGCTGCACCTCAGAAAATCCAAATCCCATTGAGCTATGCGCTCGAGAGACTTGAACCTCAGCACTGAAATAAATAGGACATGCTGGAGGGACAGATTCATAACCCAGAGGCTCCTTTCACTCTGGAATAAAATCCCAGTCCAGGTTAGGCAGAGTCCCTTATTGACTCTCTTCAAGAGGAATCTTGATGAGTGGATGGGGGATCGTAGGTTTATCCCGGGTATCACTTCTATGTCACTGTTAGACAGAGGCACAGTATACTAACCTCGAAAAAGGGCATAGCAAAATTAATTTAAAATGGGTGGCGAAAGCCAAACACACTCTGGCTAGGCTTATAAATGCCCTAGGGCAGATAGCCTAGTATGAACCTATGAACCTATGATCAGCTGATGGCCTCTGCACGAATTGTAGCTATCCGCTTGCTGATTGAATGTGGAACAGTTGTGGTAACATTCCCATAGCCAAATGCATGCAAACACACTCCAATACCTAGGAATATCATGGTGGTGTTGGCCCTTTTCAGTAATTGTGAGCAGGAAATAGATCTGCTGTTTGGCAAACAGCATCTCAGATGGCTTGGGGATTTACCTCTAACAGCATACACTGTGGAAAGAGGGCAATGAACAGGAGGGGGATGTGCCTGACCTGACTACAGACTGTAAGTGTTGCTATAGTGCATTTGGAGTAATGTTGGTTTAACAGTGTTTGTCTGGATATGCCTGTCATACATGCCACAATACCTGCCATGTCAGTTCCATGTATATGAGGAATCGTCATCTGCTGACTGGGCAGTGTTTTGCCTTTGGTTTCATGTGTTAGCCATGGTGCATCTATCTGTGGAATGCAGAAGGTAGTGTGAGGATTGCAGTCTGTAGATGGTGAAGGCCGTGATAGTTACTGACTTCATATCCCTCATAGGACATATGTTGCAACAAACCCCGTTTCAATGGTAAATGTATGAGGTTATCACAGTAACATATCTATACAGGCCCTGTGTATGTGCTGACAGCCACACCTCTGTCATCCTTTGTACATATGTCGTGCATGATGTGGTGCATATGTGCTGTACACCATAAATAGTGTCATCATATCTGATAACAAGCCAGTGATATATCAGATTGCTACACATGTCTTGTACAGTAGGGGTTATATATCATGACATAACCTGGACATTCTGTGGATGTTTGTACAGTACTAAGGTCTGTGTAGTGATGGTGAATGTTGGCAGTGTGTGTATTGTTAATATGTACATTAGCCTGTGCACAGACTGTGGTAGATGTCATTGTTCTAGCTCCCCTTCTATCTGATGTTACCTGCTGCCCCACTGTATGGTACTGTTTTGCTATACATGTTTGTAGGGCCATACACACATGTCCCATACCACAGACAGCCATCAGACCAAACTGTGTAGCAGCCCAGTATATGTAGGGTCATTCTGTGAGTGGCACATATGAAGATGGTGTAGAACAGATAGTCCATATACTGTAATAATATGCTAGCTTACCATATGTGGTTGTGGCTGTGTTCACATCGGTTGTGGTTATGCACTTTCACACAGGTGTATCTTACCCTGTGCTGTGACATGGCTGTTGAGCCTGCTATATATGCAGGTACATGTGCATTCCCCCATATGAGATGTAGGCCAGTGTTGAGCCAGTCTGCCTGTAGCCTCCACAGTGCATTGTAACATGCCTAGCAGCCTAGTGTACTTACCCAGTGAGATGTCATGTGCTGATACATGCCAGATGTACTGATGCCGGGCCTCCCTTAAAAGTCATGTATGTCGGACAAAGCAGTGGGATGCTGTACAGATGTATGTCAATATCTATTGGGTAGTATGTGTCCATGGCACCCCTGTACCAGCAGTCATTATGTGTCAGGCCAGACAGGGGAGTGTGAATCCAAAACCTATGGCGGCAAATGCATACCAGTCATTATGTGTTATACCCATCTACATGGCTGTCTACATCCATATTGTCAGGCCTGGTACACATGTTGTACACTAATGCATTATGTGTAAACCTCTGGACTGTACAGGGTGTGTCCGAAGTTCCACATATATTGGCCAATATCTCTGCTGCACTCCACAGGGGCATTACATGCTAGTGGTGGTACTTTACAGTGATTTCCTTAGGATGTCTGTCAGTAGCCAATGGCACACGTTATAAGCAGATGTCACTTTCCACACACACCATGTCTCTAAAGACAATCCCAATGACAGTAGCTATAGTGAAGTAATATACCTGCTATACATACCAGACATTCTCTTGCACTATGACTTTGGGGCTATAGGGTCTGGGGTAGGGCTACACTCCAAGTCCAGGACATATGGTGGAAATATATGTACATATACTTATCCAGATAGCCACATATATATATATATATATATATATATATATATATATATATATATATATATATAAAATTACACATGTGTACTACTTCCAATTACCACTGTCATGGCAACCACCCACTATAAATCCCTACAGCATGTGGGTGTGGTCCCTTTACATTTCCTGTGTGATGGACATCCTTCCTGTGTGTGGGCATCAGTGTTACAGATAGCAGATAGCAATACCTCTTAAAGGAGAACCTGCACACTCAGAGCAGCCACATATCCGTAGGAGGATCAGGAACTACAGACAGACTGTGACTAGAGTTGTGTTATACTTTGCATAGAACTGGTATTACAGGGTGTGTGTGTGTGCGTGTGTGTGTGTGTGTGTGTGTGTGTGTGTGTGTGTGTGTGTGTATGTGTGTGTATGTGAACATACAAGTGTACCTTGGAATGCAGTCTGTCTGCATAGCTCACTAATGTGGGCCTATCCTCTTGCTGGACAGAGGCATGCCTATCATATGTCGTCTGTCCACCACACAGGTCCTGTGTCAGATATTACACTAGCAGTGTGTGTTGCGTGCTATCACTACATGGCTACATCCATTTCTGTGCCTAACCTCAATTCCCTGACTAAGGGTATGTTGCAGACCATCCTGTAACACCAGCACCTTGCTTATTGTATGGCAACAGTGTTCCACATATGTGCCTGTGTTTCAGCCTCTGTCCTCCATCTACATACCAAGCTTTGCACACACATCATGTTGTTGGGGGTTGTTCTGTAGTGGGCTGTGAGTATATCGCACTGCCATTGCTGCCATTACTCCACTGCTGTTGTATCCCCCACACATACAGTGGGGCTGGGGCCATATATGTGTGGGTGCCACCTACACAATATATGTGCGCCCCTATGCACTCCAGAGGCCAATATATGTAACAGTGGTATATGGGCCTGTATTATTGAGTGCAGATGGGGAGCACCATAAATGACCTAGGCTGTTACAAAATGTGGGGGTATCAGGGGTGAGCTGCCAAAAGGTATCTGGATGTACAGTCCTATATACTTCACCTATATTGACATTACTTACATGAATTGGGGTACTGCAAGCCTACTGCCTCCTGCGATACAGACTGTTCTGTTTGTCGGTGTGCTCATGATGGTGTCAGTTACACCTTGTTATGTACCAGTTACAACCCTTTTGATCACAAAACGTCTTTATCTCCTACTGAGTTTGTACAGAATGTAAATAGAGGCTGCTGAACTACACACCTGCAGTACATGCTGTTGATTGTTTGGTATCCTGTGGTCCAGTCTGTCTTCACTATTGTACAATTTGAAGGGCTTGGCCTGGAGAGCAACAGTTGTGAACCTTTCCAGACTACTGTATTAGTGTAACTTTTCCACAGTTGCAGTACTCTGTTTATATGGTTGTCTGTGTATGAACAGCTATATGACAAGGCATATAGAACTGTTATAGTACACAATTAAAAGATTCCCATTTCTGCAAACCTGTATGTGGTGTCTTTCCTATGACCTTTCTATGAGTATATGTTGCAGGCAATGATTGACATTTGTATGGGTGGCCCGTACAGTGTCCAGTTGTTCAGGTGTTAACAGTAGGCATATTGGATGTTCCATATTGTGTGCACCTTCTACATATGTATCTTACTGTACATATATCTGCGTGTGTATGTGTAGTCACATGTATGTATATATATATATATATATATATATATATATATATATATATATATATATATGTATACATATGTATATGTGTATCTGTATCTGCATATTTGTGTTTGTGTATCCATATCCTGGGGATGTTGATGGCTTCTACATATTACATGTCCTATGGGAGCAGACTGTACTTGGTAGTGTATTGCAGGGTGCATGTGTTTGGCTGTGGTGGGGATGCCTATTCATACAAGACGTATATTGTGTGTGGCCTCTCAACCACATTAACGGTGCATGTGGACATATGTGTATTTGTTAAACTGCCATTGCTATCTACAGATGTATGGCGATATATACCTATATAGATATATGTGTCTGCTAACATATATATAACTATGTCCGTATATACCTACATAGATATATATCTGCGTACACATGTGTAACGTGCTGTGTATTTGTTGACATAGGTGTAGACACACATATATGTGTTGATTTAAGCATATGCATGTATATATGTGCATATATATTGATATATATGTATATAGTTTTAGAAATATATATATATATATATATATATATATATATATATATATATATATACATACCTAGATATGTTGTATCTGTTTAGATATTAATATATTTACACACACATATATCTAGATGTTGGTATACATTCTCTGTACTGTTGCATGACTGCACTGGATGATATGTTTCTGAAAACATCACATTTCTTTGTATCTGTCATGGCTTAGTGGTAAATCACTTTGGCTATGGTGTGCAGAGTCCTTGGTTTGAGCCTTGCGAGAGCTGTTTATTTTGTTGCTGGGCAGAACACAGCCCATTGGATGCACAGTGATTTAGGCACTTTAAAGCAGTTGTAAGCAGATTTGTGCAGAGCTAAGCAATGGCTACACAGGTTAAGCAATTCAGCAGCTGAGTATAAGAAACGATAACCAGACTTTAGCAGTGCTTACCTCCGTTCAAACCCACACAAACCCGCTTACAACTGCTTTAAAGAGCCTTAATCACTCTGTATCCTTCGGCCCTTGTTCTGCCTAGCAACAAAATAAACAACCTCTGTTAGGCTCGAACCCAGGACCATGCACACCATAGCAAAAGTGATTTATCCCTAAGCCATCTCAGATATGCATAACCCTGCTGTATTCACAAACATATCATCAAGCCCAGTTATTCAACAGTACAGAGAATGTATTCCAACATGTAGATGTATGCTTGTATGAAAATATATTAATGTCTAAACAAATACAACATATTGATGTATGTATATATATATATATAAATATAAATATATATATATATATATATATATATATATATATATATATATACACACACACACACACACACACACACACACACACACACACACACACACACACATATATGTAAGCAGATATTTATATCTATAATAGGTATATATGGACAAACATCTGTAGATAAGGTGGGAACATAGCAGAAACATATATGTCCACATGCACCATTAATGGTGTTGACAGGCGCAAACAACATACATCATGCATGAATAGGTACCCCTCCACCCACAGCCAAACATGTCTGCCCTACAATACACTACCAATTGTTGCAGATCCCATAACCAGGACCTTACACGACAAGGACACAAGATGTTAACAGTACTCCATCCCACCTGTATGATGTCAGGCTGGTATCAGTAACATATGCAGTACTGTCAGGCTCATAATGACTCCCATTCTGCAGTCATCTGTTAACTTTGTTAGCCAGAGTCCCGTACTGTTGGCCTGTACTTCAGAGATGTAGATGCCAAACAACAGTGTTCCCAGGAATGAACCCTGAGGTACTCCACTTGTCACCTCTCCGGGGATGGATTTGGAGTCAGTTACACCTACAGTTTGGGTTCTGTCAGTAAGCCATGTGGCAAACCATCGAGTGGCATAAGGTTGTATGGCCGGATTAATATGTTAATCTATGTTTCCAGACTGAGGGATGGTGTTGAAGGGCTTGGTGAGGTCCACATAGACTTTGTGGACTGCGTTACCCTCTTCAACAGCTATGCAGACTGAGTCAAAGCAGTCAATCAGTTTCAGGAGACAAGACTGGCCATCCATGAGCCCAATCTGTGTGGGGTCCAGTGTTTGAAGGTTGCCAATGTCTGTGTTCAAAACTTCCCTGATAATGCATTCCATGGCCATGCAGATCAGGCTCATCAGACTGATGTGACGGTAGTTCCAGGGATCCAAGGTGGATCCCCTCTTGTGGAGTGGGAAAAGTGCAGCTGTGCGCCACTCAGTGGGCACCAGGCCTGATGCGAGGCTATGATTACACATGACAGCTAGGTGAGTTGCCATTTCATTTTGTAGTTCATGTAGTACACAGCTCAGGATGTCATCAATTCCCATGGATGCTGTATTCTTAGCTGTGGATAGTGCAGTTTCTACCTGTGTGGCCATGATTACTGGGCAATAGAACTCTTTTTTGTATTGACATGAGCCCTTTTGGGGGTGAGAGGGGATGAATGTGGCACTAAATCAATTTGCCAGGATATTGGCACAATCCAAGGGAGCAGAACACTTCTGAGCATTGCCAGTTAGATTCTGGATATAACTATATAATGCTGTGTGGTTGTCTGTGGAATCTGTGGTGATTTTATTTTTCTTCAACAGTGTCTGCCTTCTGTTGTATACTCTGTTAATGGCAGGATACCACCAGACTGGCTTGCTTATTTGGGAGGTGAGAGTCGTGGTTCTATGTGGGATGTCAGGGATCATGCACAAGTGGATGTGCTCATACAGTGCCTTAGTGCAGGATTCATAAGTAGAACTGTCAGCTCCTATCTGCATGGGTATCACAAACATTGTCACTTCTGCCTTGAGTAGCATGAAATTGGCTTTGGGGAGGGCTTTTATGGACAACTGTATATACATTCCTTTCACATGTTCAGTTTGATTAGCCTATGGTGGGATTACTTTGGTGAAACCTCCATCTCATGTACTGTTGTGATGGCTTAGTTGTTATTTACTGTGACTATAGTGTACAGAATCCTGGGTGCATAACCTGCAAAGGCAGGTTATTTTGGTCTGGCCAGAACAGCGGTTAATGCATACAGACTAATTAGGGCAATTTAGGTTATTCACACTCAATACAATTCAAATGCCCTACTTTGTCAATCCTGCTCATGTCAATCTCTGTGAAATACACCTCTGGGGAAAGAGTACTCCAGCAATCTCTGTGTTATGTGCTATAATAGCTTAATGCTGTAGTGTGATATAGAACTCTGGTAGGGGTTCTATTCTCACACATGGGAGTTGTGGATACTTTTGTGTCTGTTCCTCTGCCTGTGTAGAGAGCAATGCATGTGTGGCTAGTCACACTCACTACAATTCATTTGTCCTACTTTGGCAATCCTGCTGATGTCACTTACTGTGAAATAAACCTTTGGGGAAAGAGTACTCCAGTAATCTCCTGGTGTGTTTTATAATTGCATAGTGCTGTAGTGTAATAACTAGTTAGGTAGGAGTTCTAATCCCAGATGTGACAGGTGTGTGTGTCTTAATGTGTCGATGTTTGTGTCCTGTTGTGAGTGTGTAACAAATGGACTCAATGTTGAGTGGGTTTTTATAATTTCGTATATGGTGACCCTAGCATAAATCACAATATCCATCATGCAGGGATAACAGATGTGATATCAGTACATAGTCAGTCAGGGGTTCAATACCCTGGACTGGTAGGTGTGTGCCACAAACATGCTTACCTTTTACTCACCAAACCCACCCTGACTTATCTTTGCCTCTGTCTGCCTCTCTAACTCCCTCTCTGGTGGATGTGGAGACTTACACTTGTTTTGCTTAGGCAGCGGCTTGTGTATTGTCAGTGATGCTCATAATCAGCTGATGGCCTCTGCATGGATTACAGCCCTCCTCTAGCTGATTGCATGTGGAGCAGCTGTGGTAACATTCCCATAGCCAATTGCATGGAAATACACTCCAATATCTAGGAACATCATGTTGGTGTTGGGCCTTTTCATTCACTGTGAGCAGGAACTAGATCTGTTGTTTGGCAAACAGCATCACAGATGGATTGGGGACTTACCTCTGAAAACATGCACTTTGGAAACAGGCCAACACACAGGAAGGGGATGTGCCTGTCTTGACTACAGACTGTAAGTGCTGCTATACTGCAGTTGGGGTAATATTGGTTTAACAGGGTGTGTTTGGATATGGCTGTCCTACATGTTTTAATACTTGTAATGTCAGTGCTATGTTTATGAGGCATCCCCATCTGTAAGGTCATCTGCAGACTGGGCAGTGTGTGGTGCCTTGTGTTCCTTGTGCTACCTACAGAGCACCTATCTCTCAACTGCATAAGGTAGTGTGAGGATTGCAGTCAGTAGACAGTGACAGCCGGAAGATTTACTGACGTCATATCCCTTATAGGACATATGTTGCATCAAACCCTGTTACGACAGGAAATGTATGAGGTTATCACAGCGACATGTCAACATTAGCCCTGTGTTTGTGCCTCCAGCCACAATTCTGTCAACCTTTGTACATATGTCATGCAGTAGGGGGTGCATATGTTCTGTACACCATATTAATTGACAGCATATCTGATAACAAGCCAGTGAGATATCAGACTGCTACACATGTTATGTATTGTAGGGGTTATATTTGAAGACATAGCCTGGGCATTCTATGGTTGTGTGTACAGTAATGAGGTATGTGTAAGTCTGGTAATTGTCGACAGTGTGTGTATAGTGCATATGTACCATGGCCTGTGAAGAGACTGTGGTAGATGTCATTGTTCTTGGTCCTGTTCTATCTGATGTTACATGCTGCTCCACTGTATGTCACCCTATCAGCTTACATGTTTGTAGGGGCGAATACACACATATCCCAAACCACAGACAGCCATCGTACCACACTGAGTAGTGGCCCAGTATATGGTGGGTTGTTGTGTGAGTGGCTCATATGAGGATGGAGTACATCAGATAGTCCATATACTGTAATAGTACGCTAGCTTACCATATGTGGCTGCGGCTGTGTTCACATTGGTTGTGGTTATGCACTTTCACACAGGTGTCTATTACTCTGTGATGTGACATGTCTGTAGAGCCTGCTATCTGTACAGGTACATGTGTATTCCCACATAGGAGATGTAGCCCAGTGTTGAGTCAGTCTGCCTGTAGCCTGCACTGTGCTTTGTTACATGCCTATCAGCTTACGTTACTTATCCAGTGAGATGTCATGTCCAGATACTTGCCAGATGTACTGCTGCCAGGCCACCATAACAGTCATGTATGTCAGACAAAGCAGTGTGATGCTGTTCAGATGTATGTCACTAACTACTGGATAGTATGTGGCCATGGCACCTCTGTACCAGTGGTTATTATGTGTCAGGACAGACAGGGGTGTATGAATGCATAACCTATGGTATTATACCCATCTACATGGCTGTTAGCATCCACATTGACAGGCCTGGTCCACATATCTTGCATGAAGGGGTTCTGTGTATACCCCTGGACTGACCAGAGTGTGTCAGACTGTCCACATATATTGGCCGTATTGCAGCTGTAGTCCACAGGGGCATTACTGTGCTAGCAGTGGTACTGTACTATGACGACCTTAGGATGTCTGTAAGTAGCCAATGGCGCACATGTTAAAAGCAGATGTGGCCTCCCACACACACTATTTCTGTGAAGACAATTCCTATTACAGTAGCAATAGTCTACAAATATACCTGCAATACATACGTGACATCCCCTTGCACTGAGAGGTTGGGACTACTGGGGCTGAGGTAGGGCTCCACTCCATGTGCAGGACACATGGTGAACATATATGTATAAATAAGTATACATATATCCATATAGATATATACACATATACATATCTTGCTTACTGTATGACAACAGTTTTGTGTTCCAGTCTCTGTCCTCCACATACATACCAGGCTTTGCACATATGACATGCTGAGAGGGGTTGTTATATTGTGGGCTGTATGTATGTCATGCTGTCATTCCTGCCATCACTCCACTGCTGTTGTGTCCCCCACACATACTAAGGGGTTAGGGCCCTATATGTGTTGTCTTCAGCTACACAATACATGTGTGCCCTAATACACTCCAGAGGCCAGTGTATTTAACCGTGGTATATGGCCCAGTATTAGTGAGTGTAGCGGGGGGGTGCACCATGACTAACCTAGGCTGTTACAAGATGTGTGGGTATCTGGGGTGAGCTGCCTTAAGGTATCTGGATGTACATTACCATACAATACACCTTGGGTAAATGCAGGCCTACTGCCTCTTGCCATACATAATGTTCTGTTTGTCAGTGTGATTGTGATGGTGTCAGGTATGCCTTGTTATGTAACAGATACATCCCATTGTGTCAACTAGGGTCTGTACCCCATAGGGATTGTGTACAGAGTGTGGATAGATGCAGCTGACCTATACATCTGCATTACATACTGTTGATTGTCTGGTATGCTCTGGCCCAGTCTGTTATTATTATTGTACTACTTGAAGGCCTTGGCCTGGACAGCAACATATGTCAACCTTTCCAGACTACTGTCTTAGTATACCTGTTTCACAGTTGCATTACACTGTTCATATGGATGTCAGTGTCTGAACAGCTATATGACATGGCATATACAACTGTCATAGTACACAAAGCTTTCACATTCATTTATGCACACTTGTGTGTAGTCCACAGACAGCGACAGAAGGAGACCACCACGATGAAATGAAAACTTATATTTATTGTACTAAAACAAGCACTTTCACGTGTATCCACACGCTTCCTCAGGTTTTTAATAGAGATATCCATCAAAGAACTTAAATACACATTTTAAATCTCATTACATAAGCTGATAGGTTAGTCACATAATCAATTAGCCAAATCAGTTACATTAGATAAAACAATTAAAACAAATAAATAGCATTTCAATTTATACTACCAAACCAAAGCAAGCAGAAAGCAAGCAAAAAAGCTCAGCCCACCATTATTATATTCAATCAGAGTCAATCAGATTCAAATTCAAGTTTAAGACAATATATAAATGTATAAATATTTGCATACCATTTATATATGATGAATGCTATCTAAAAATACTGACTAAAAAACAGTGACTTGTGTGTAGTGTTATAGCCTTTGAAATCTCTGTTGGTATATGTTGCAGGCTATGAATGTCATTCATATGGGTGGCTCATACAGTCTCCATTTGGTAAGGTGGTGACTGTAGGAAGAATGGCTGCTCCATATTGTGTGCACATACGACATATGTATCTGACTGTACATATCTCTGTGTGTGTATGTGTAGTTACATATATATCTCTATATATGTATATATCTATATATATATATATATATATATATATATATATATATATATATATATATATATATATATATATATATATATATATATATATATATATATATATACACATATATTTATGTGTCTGTGTATATGTATCCTAGGGATGGCCATGTCGTGGCTGGTCCTGGTTATAGGATCTGCAACACTTGGTACTGTATTACAGGGAGAACGTGCTTGGCTGGGGGGGTATACTTATCCATACCAGACGTAAATTGTGTGGGGCCTCTCATCCCCATTAATGTTGCATGAGGACATATATGTTTATGTTATTTCCCCATTATTATCTACAGATGTATGTCCGTATATAACTGTATATATATATATATATATATATATATATATATATATATATATATATATATATACCTCTGCTGACATATATATTTATATATGACCTGCCATATATATTTAGACATGTAGATGTGGACATATATATGTCTATAGAAGTAGGCATTTGCATGTTTATATATTTATGTATGTATGTATATATATATATATATATATATATATATATATATATATATATATATATATATATATATATATATATATATTTGTGTCTATATATATATATATATATATATATATATATATTTATATACATATATGTATATCTACATATATCAATATGCTGCACCTGTTTAGACATTAATATATTTACTCACACACATACATCTACATGTTGGAACACATTCTCTGTACTGTCGAATGACTGGGCTGGATGATATGTTTGTGAATACATCAAGGATATATATATATATCTGAGATGGCTTAGTGGTAAATCACTTTGGCTATGGTGTGCAGGGTCCTGGATTTGATGCTAGCAGAGGCTTTTTATTTTGTTGCTAGGCAAACAAGGGCCGTTGGGATACAGTGTGATTGAGGCACTTTTGAGCAATTGTAGGTGGGTTTGCATGGGTTTGCACAATGGTAAACACTGCTAAGTTACGGTTACTGTTTCTTATACTCAGTTAGCTCCTGAGTTGCTTAACCTGTGTAGGCATTGCTTACACCCATGCAAACAGGCATAATCCCACTTACTGCTGCTTAAATGTGTTTACTCCCGCGTACCCCTGCACTAATTTCTTTTAAAGAAAAGAAAAAGGGGCTGATAGGAAAGTGGTGAAAAAAGAGGCACAAAGAGGGAAAGATAGTAGGAAAAATAGCTAGGGATGTGCAGGAAGGGTGCAAGGAAGGTCCATAGCTGCCCATTTCTTATACAGCAACAGCTCTGCATATACATTGTATTTGGAGGTAGATTTGGACACTCGAACCCCTGAGAGAGGGGTGAGGACAACAATAATTCATTGTGATGCCAATTAGACCCAATTATATGTCCAGTGGACACGGGCAAAATAGACAGCTATGTATGGGGTGATATTTTTTTTGTGGGAACAGATTGCCCTATTTTTTTTCAGGTGAGAGTGGGATGTTGGGGAAGGGTAGTAGGTATATTTGGAGTGGTAGGTTGGGTAGGTTAACAGACAAGACAAACAAGATGCATACAGGGTCGGTATATGACACATGTGGGGTGTAAACACCTTGGACGGGGAGGGGTGTTTTGAAGTGGCAAGCCCATGAGCCCCCAACTGGAAACAGTGGTACTGAGGTCCCCAGACATGGGCAGTCACCACTGCACCTTCACGGCCCCAAAGGTGGCTGTGCTAGGGGCTGTGTAGGAGGGGCAGGCTCACCCTCTAATAGTGCCACTTGGCCCTCAAACTGATGTAGCTGGTCTCGATACTCCAGATCGAGCTCCCTATGCACCACGGCCCGGACCTGTTGAAGGGTGACAAGTTCCCCTCCATGCCCACTCTGAGGGGAGCGTGCCCCATCCCCTTCAGCAGTTCCACCCAAAGGTGGTGCAGGGTATACGGAGGAGGAAGTCACAGGCTGGGCCCCAGATGTGCTGGTGCCCGGTGCCATGGCCAGCTGAGGAGGGACAGGTGGGTCCGCTGGGACTGGCCTTCCCATACGAGCTATGTTGTCGCAGGTTTATGAGATATGGGTTATTAACAGTCAACAGCATTCAGGATTAGTTATAACAGCATGCATAGGTATTTTCATTAACCCAAAACACCAGATTTAACACAGTTGCAGAACAAGCAGAACACATGCATATATGGATTAACCGTGGCCATTACAGGAGTATGCAGGTTTCATTGATGGCAAAAGGCCACCAATATGGGTGTATTTTAACATGGCACATGCATAGAAACAAATGTGAATATTTATAAACTATTAGGACATATGTCCCAACAAATGTTTGGAGTGTACACATACCAGTTGAGGAGTGTCATTGGGTTATTTTGCACATATGGTAGGGGTGAGAGAGAGAGAGAGTTCAATTAACAACTAATATACCCTTGCAGTTTTCACAACATTCTTAATCACTGCAGTGATCTTTCCCGTACATGTATTATTACACTTCCCAATGGCCTTATATTGTACACTGGTATGTTTATAGATTATTATATACGTGACCTGTGCCTTACATACAGGCATGACAAGATGCAGGTGTTAATGCAACATATGTTGAGAATTGCTCTCATACACTTTGGGTGAGGTGCTAGAATGACAGGTTTGTTTTCATATACATTCTATTACTATGTACATGTTTGACTATCAGTTATATGTCATTAACAGCTGCCTACATTTCTTGGATCATCACATTGATTTTTCAGGGGAACAGGGTACCAGGCTGGTGATATGAGCCATTTATCTAGACATGCTGGTCAGATTGGAACAGCTGTGGGGTGTGAATATGCATACAACTTTCAATCTGAACATTCTAGCACATTCTGTACAATTGTTGGGTGTAATTATGCATAAAACGTTCTGTCTGAACATTGTAACAAACTCTGTACAGTTGTGGGGTATGATTATGCATACAACTTAGTAGCACTCGCAGGATTCAAACCCCTGCTGTGTCTGACAAAAATTATAGCTAACATCACAGTACACTGTGCTATCAGGGACTTGATGTAAAGCTTTCAACTGTTTTCTGTCTAAGTCTGACTAACTTGTACAATATGGCTAACCTCTTGGCACTTCCAACATTGTTATGCATGACTTCATACACATTTTATCTGCATACCACAGTGTGGGTGACACTGCTTAAGATACAACAGTACTATTTATAGTATGTGACAGTTCGCCAACATATGAAAGAAGAGTAAGCAGAAGTACTCCAGGGGTTATACCTCTATTCACAGACTATTACACATGTATTTCTACTGGTACAACATGTTCTAAGGCTCTTAAATTTATTTGTTATGACAGTACATGCAGACTAATTACTAACCTGTCTCATGATGCAGCCTTTGCAGCCTAGCATTATGGGCTTGCTGGTTCGCAGCCCACTCATCTGCAGCTGTCAGAGAAATACAGTGATATTTAGCCATACCTATCCATAGTATACACAAGCTAGGCAATTATTTACTACTTAGTAGAATGAGTACTTACTCAGTACTGGGGCATTGGGCATCTGCCGAGACTCCTAGATCCAATGTTCTAGTACATCCCCCCTCCCCCGCTTCAGGTCAGCATGGTGGTGCCTGACCTGCTCATCAGTCCAGGGGATACCTGTGGCACTGTTGAGGTCAACGGGTAAGACTGTCCCAGGCCTCCATTTTATACTGCGAGCCCTGGTACTGGCCCTGCAGTAGTCTCTGCTCATGGTGTTTTACCATGAGCCATACCATGATTTTTGACTCCTGGATGCCCCAGCGCTGCACTCTAAATCAAGTGCTTTCACCCACACCAGCAATTCTGCCTGCAGTAGGAATCTACAACCAGTTATGAGAAGTATTCCCACCTGTGGGGTTTAAATATGACCAATTTCCCACACTTTCCCATGTTTGGCCAGATTTGAAAAGGCTAAGCAATGGGCACACCTGCTTACATAAGGTTGGCACTGCTTAAAGAGGTATACCACTAGGCAGATTGAATTGGCTTCCCTACACATTGCTTACACTTACTAACTTGAGCTGTGCTGCGGTTAGCATTGCTTAATAGTTAATTAGCACTGTATTTGCCATTTGGCAGTGATTTATTCTTTATTATAGGTTATATATGTGTCTGGTATCCGAGATTCATGTGTACATACACTGTATGGGGACCTGGGGACTTCTACACTTTATTACAATAACACTTCAAATCTATGCTTAATGTAGTACTTCAGTTCACATATTTATAGTCTGTGGCAAGTTATACAACATCAGACTGTACATAGATTGAGTTCACATGTTTGCTTTGATTTTCCTGTGGTGAGGATTAGTTTGCTGGTACCTCATTTATATGCATTGCTTTGATGGCTTAATGCTTAACTATTGTGACTGTGGTGTACAGGGTCCTGAGTTCGAGCCGTGCAGTAACTGTTTATTTTGTTGCTGGGCAGAACACGGGTCGTTGGGTACAGAGTGATTAAGGCACTTTAAAGCAGTTGTAGGCGGGTGTGCGCGGGTTTGCGTGGAACTAAGCAATGGTAACCTCCGGGTACAGTTTCTTACACTCAGTTAGCTTCTACTTTGCTTAGTCTGTCTAGGCAATGCTTACTCCTGTGCAAACACACTTAAATACGCTTACTAGTGCTTATATATGCTTACTACTACTTATTTGTGCTTAAACCTGCTTACTAGTGCCTTATTCGTTATGACACTGATACTTCACATGTGCATTTAATGCAGTACTCCAGTTCACATTTAAATGTTATTATGTAGGTTATACAGCAAAAAGATGCAAAAATATATTCATATACAGATTTCACATGGAAAATGATATGTGCTGCAGTGGCACTCGAACAGGGAATACCTGTTCATTAGGCAGATGCTCTAACCACTACACTATTGCTGTGCTTCTTCATTTGCATATATATTCCTTGTTATCCTCTTCAGCCTTTTCAGCTGCTTTAACCACAGCTAAGTGATGGGCAAACCTACACACATATTTTTAGCTGTACTCGGGGTTTAAAAAAAAAAATAAAAGGGTTTCTTCATTTTATTTCTATGTACTGTTGCTGTTGAACACATGGGGACTGTTGGTGGGGATATGCGTTCACCTATAAGTGGTCTCGCTCATCTGTTTACAGTTTATGCTGTTCTACTTTGTAGGGGCATGTTCATTCTGAGAGCTCTGCTCTCAGACATGCCCCTGCACTCATCCACGCTCCATGTAGGATTTGGAGCTCAGGCAGCGTGCCTTCATTAATATGCATGGTGCACTGCCATCCTCCTCTTAAACTGCCGCTTCCATGCAGGACTAGATTAGTCCTGCAAGGAAGATTAGTAAATCTGGGGGACAGTCTTTCATTAAATATTGTGGGGACTTTGCTTTAAATTTTTCAGCACAATCAGACCATAATACTAATCCATTAATTTTTAGCAAATTCATTTTAACATTGTTCTGAGTTTCCTTAAATCTAGAAGTACATGCAACAGGAAAACAGAAAAAAATCCATTTTGATATTAATGGAATTTTTAAAATATAAAGTATATGAACGACTCAGGGTAAACACAAGGTGCATAAAACAGATACGTAAAATGAAATAAAATGCACCAAGTTAACACACAAAAATATGTTTATTCAAACCAAAAATAGAAAAAATAAAAATAAAAATGGTTAGCGCTTTCACAACTACACTAGTTGCTTCATCAGACACAGTAGTTTAACATAATAAAGCTTATATAGAAAATGCAATAAAGCCAGCTGACAATCCAGTAGTCACATGTTCCAATGCTTATAAATGTGTAACATTAAATATACGTAAATGTAAATATACATAAAAACATAAATAAATATGCATTAATATACTAATAAACGGTTAAAACATCACTATAAATATATATAAAAGACTTAGTTAAAATTTTGAGGCTCTGACTTCCTATCCTTCAGAAAATATAATAATGCAAAATCTGTCATTCTAGCAACTTTCTGCTTTTATAGAAACAATATTTAAAATCTAAACAAAAAGAATACGAATGACTCAGGGTAAAAACAAGGTACATAAAACAGATACATAAAATTAAATAAAATACTTAAATAAATATAATAATTCTAGTGCTTCAATGGTCTGGCTTTTAAAAAAGGTTTTAAGGAACTATTTCCATTCAAGCCAGGATATTTCTCAGCATTCAACTTAAGAATCCATTTTTGTTCTATGCTTTCTGTAGTATTTTCGAAGTCACCTCCCCGTATATTTGAGAGGACACGTTGAATAACAAAAAACTTAAAAGTATGAGATGAATCAGTTTTTCTAACATGATTTGCCAGTGCACTTGTCTCTTTACAATTACTTACATCTCTAACATGCTCAAGGATCCTGTCTTTCAGGACCCTATTAGTTTTTCCTACATAATATGCAAAACATTTTTGACAGAAACAAAAATACACATTAGCAGTCCTACAATCAGCATTGCTATAACTGGTTATAGTAAATTTATGTAGAGGATTAATAAATGTCTTGTTGCTATGAATATATTTACATGCAGTACAACGTCTGCATGGAAAAGTACCAACACGTGTAGAAAAATCAAATCTATTAGGTTTTGTTCTATAACATAAATGTTGTTTTAAAGACTTGTTATTCCTGAAAGAAAATAACGGAGTTTCACTAATTATATTAGTCAACTCTGGTACTTCTTGAAGTAAATGCCAATTTCTCTTTATAATCTTTGCATATTCATTAACATTGTTAGAATATTGAAAAACTGCTCGAAAATGATTAGTGTCTGAAGTATGAGTATTTCTGTCTTCTCTATCTGTCATAGTTGTAAAATAAGGTCTGCATCTGCTGTCTCTTAATTTCCATGCTTCAGTGATAGTCTTGTCTATCTCTTCTGTCACATAGCCCCTATCTAAAAACTCTAACTTCAAATTTGCAAGGGCTGCTTTAGCATCATTGTTCTTATTATGTAGGCACAGAACTCTAAATACCTGTCCTTTCAGTGTATTTCTAGGAATATGCCTAGGATGCATACTTGTTTTGTGTGAAAATGCATTCTTCCAAGTAGGTTTTTGGTAAATGCTACTAATAATTTCATTACAATCAGATTTTCTGACTTTAACATCAAGAAAGTCAATTTCTAAATCTGAGCTATTAAAAGTAAATCTTAAAAACTCAGTAGTACTGTGCAAATAATCTATAAAATTCTTAAGTTCATTGTCATTTCCGTTCCATAACATAAAAACATCATCAACAAAATGGACATACCACACTTGTGCAAAAAAGGGGTTACTATCAGTAAATATAGAAAGTTGTTCCCAGCACACCAACGCCAAGTTGGCATAGCTATTTGCACATGCAGTGCCCATAGCTACACCAACCTTTTGCAAATAAAATTCATTTTCAAATACACATACATTATTTTCTAAAATAATCTCCAAAAGACTACATAATTGAATTTTCTTATTGTCACATCTATTCACTGTTAAAAATTCTCTAACTTTGTCTATTCCCCATAAATTAGGTATACAAGTAAACAACTATTCCATGTCCATGGTAACAAAAATGAAGTTATCTCCCTGTCCCAGAGTCATTATTCTAGTATGTAGACATTCTAAAAACATCTTAGTATCTCGAAGAATAGTGTAGCATTCATCTAAAAAAACATGTAAAGTTCCTTCTACAAAAATGGACAATGGCTCAGTGCACCAGTCAGTTCCGGATATGATAGGTCTCATGGGTGGAATAACAGTAGTTTTATGCATTTTCGGTAGACCATGTATTTTTGGTATAACAGGGTTCTCAGTAGTAAAATATTTAAATAATGATTCATCAGTCAAATTAGTAATTAAAAGATCACAAATTAAAAAAGACACCCTATCTATAATTCCATTGACCATTGTTCTGTTAATACATTGATATACTTGTGTATTCAATAACAAATTTCTCATTTGAGAAATATAAAGGTCTCTGTCCAGTATTACAATACCCCCACCCTTGTCAGCTTGTTTAACCTCTACAGAATGCATATTCTTTAGTTGCTGCAAAGCTCTATACTCATCATTAGACAAATTGCAAAACCTGTCTTTAGTTGTTTGCATATCCAATTCTCTAAAGCCAGTCTCACAAACATCTATGAAAGTTTGTGTCCCTGGTGGAAACACAGGAATGAAAGTACTAGGTCTTTTATAAATGGTAAGAATGTCACTTGTTTGAACCGGAAACATAGTTTTTAAAGTAAGGCCTCTGCCCAACAGTCTTAAATCTTTCAGCATTTCTGCTGAATCTGCTTTCTTAGCAGGAATAAATGTTAATCCCTTATTTAAAAGGGCAATTTGTTCTTTACTTAAAACAATGGAGGAAGTATTTGTTACCAAACCTGTGTTCATGTTCGTCTCCGTTTCAGTAACTGCATGTTCTCTTCCTGGTGTTGATTCCTTACTTGTTTCCTTCACTGTGACATTCTCCTCGACTGTATTTTGTACGGTAGGGGATTTTTCAAAGAAAAATTCCCTTTCATATTCTTGTCCAAAAAACATTATTTACTTCCTCTTGTTGATGGAAAACAGCATTCTGTGGACTGCTAACTTTCCCAGAACTCGTGGAAGCACTTGTAGTTTGTATATTGTTACTAACAATAACTGCAGCTTGATTTTCACTTAGTGCAACTGTGAAGCTGCTCCGTTGTTTGCAGAGCTTTGCTGTTCACAGCCAGATAAAGTAATAACACTACTGTTCGCTGATGTTTAATACACTCTGCAACAACTTCATTTGATATTGTTCTGCTTACTGACATGGAAAGACTGCCAGCAGGCTGATTATGCTGAGAGCTTGCTGCACTTGATTCAATAGCAGTTTCAGGTAGCATAAACTTTAAAAAAAAAAATGTTTTTAAAACATATTTCTTAAATGTTTTAAGAATTGATTTCATATATGCAGAGTCTAAATACTTAAATGAATTCCCCTCTAAGGTAATTTTTGTTAACCAGATGAAGGGATTATTACATATTTCTAATTTATCATCTTTAATAAACATAAGAATTCAGTATAATCTGCTCATGGATGGTTTTGCATTGATTATTATAAGTTAAGTGTATCCAGAGTATGTTGTTGTTGTTGTTGTATCTTTCGGCTTTTCCCAGTTAGGGGTCACCACAGCGGAACTCCGGTCCGCTACTGATTGGCAGTAGATTTTTACATACCGAGTTGCCAGCCCTGACGCACAACCTTCAACGAAGGTACGCGCATTCACACATGTCTCCACACAGAAGACGCTTTAGCTGAGAATCGAACAGGACAACGTCTTACTGTGAGGCGACAATGCTACCGCAGCACCACCACAACAGTTAAGTGTATCCAGAGTATAATAGACTTAAATCTTGCAGAAATAGTATATTATTCCACATCTGGGAAGCTAATACCACCATACTCCCATAATCTTATATAACTTTTGTAAAGAATTTTCAACTTTTTAGGAAAACATAAGAATGACGTTAATGTTTTTCCATTTTCTTTAAAAGTGTTTTGTCAGGTATTAAAGCTATTGAATGCAATATATATATATATTAATATATATATACACACACACACATATATATATATACACACACACACATATATATATATATACACACACACACACACACATATATATATATATATATATATATATATATATAGGTTCATAGATTAGTACTAAGCTAACTGCCCTTGCGAGCCATTTTAAGCCTAGCCAATTATCCCATGTGAGACTCGCACCCTGCACCTTCTACTTGCAAGGAAAACACCTTAACCATTAGGCCACCATCCCATCTTATTCTTCTTTTGGCTGTTTCCATTTCTTCCTGTATTCTGCATCTTGTTCTGTCACACCAACCACCTGCATGTCCTTTCTCACCACATCCATAAACCTTATCTTAGGCCTTTTTTTTTCCTCTTACCTGGCAGCTCCAGCCTTGGCATCCTTTTCCCAATATACCCAGCATCCATCCTCAGCACATGTCCAAACCTATGCAAACTTGCCTCTCTGGCTTTATCTTCAAACTATCCAACATGAGCTGACCCTCTAATATACTGATTCCTAGTCCTGTCCATCTTCGTCACACCCAATGCAAATCTCAACATCTTTAACTCTGCCACCTCCAGCTATGATTATGCCTTTTTGTCAATGCCACTGTCTCCAACTTATATAACTTACTGTAGCGGGTCTCACTACCCTCTTGTATATGTTCCCTTTCACTCTTACTGGTAGCCATCTGTCAGAAATCACTCTTCACACTCTTCTCCACCCTGACAGCACTCTCTGCTTCACCTCTCTTCCACACTCATCATTATTCTGAACTGTTGATCCTAAGTATTTAAACTCATCTACTTTCACCCATTCTACTCCATGGATCCTCACCATTCCTTTAGCCTCTGTCTCATTCACACACATATATTCTGTCTTAGTCCTGCTGACCTTCATTCGTCTTCTCCCTAGAGCATATCTCCACCTCTCCAGGGTCTCCTCAACCTGTTCCCTACTCTCACTACAGATCACAATTTCATCCGCAAAGATCATATTCCATGGGGACTCCTGTCTGATCTCGCCTTTCAACCTGTCCATCACCACTGCAAATAAGAAAGGGCTTAGAGCTGATCCTTGATGTAATCCCATCTCCCCCTTAAATGCATCTGTCCCTCCTACCACAGACCTCACCACTGTCACACTACCCTCATACATATCCTCTACTACTCTTAAATACTTCTCTGCCACTCACCAACTTCCTCATACAATACCACAACTCATCTCTAGGCACCCTGTCATGTGTTTTATTCAAGTCCACAAAGACAGAATGTAGCTCCTTCTGACCTTCGCTATACTTCTCCAGCAACACTCTCAGACCAAACATTGCATCTGTAGTGCCCCTTCCTGGCATGAAAGCATACTGCTGCTCACTAATCATCACCTCCCTTCTTAACCTAGCTTCTACTACTCTTTCCCATAACTTCATGCTGTGACTGATCAATTGTATCCATCTGTAGTTACTACAGCTCTGCACATCACCCTTACTCTTTAATATTGGTATCAAACCACTTCTTCTCTACTGCTCAGGCATCCTCTCACTTTACAAGATTCCATTAGACAATCAGGTTAAAAACTCCACTGCCATCTCTCTCCTAAATACCTCCATGCCTTCACAGGTATGTTATCTGGACCAACAGTCTTTCCATTCTTCATCCTCTTCATAGCTGTCCTTACTTCCTCCTTGCTAATCCATTTCATGTCCTGATTCACTATCCCCACATCATCCACCCTTCTTTCTCTCTCATTCTCTTCATTCATCAGCCCCTCAAAGTACTCTTTCCATCTGCTCAACACACTTTCCTCACTTGTAAGTACGTTTCTCTCATTATCCTATATCACCCTTACCTGCTGCACATCTTTCCCAGCTCAGTCCCTCTGTCTAGCCAAATGGCACAGGTCCTTTTCTCCCTCCTTATCATACAACTCTTCATACACCATATCCTTAGCCTTTGCCACCTCTCACTTCACCATACGCCTCATCTCCTTATACTTCTGTGTACTTTCTTCATCTCTCTGACAATCCCACTTCTTTTTCGCCACCCTCTTTCTCTGTATACTCTCCTGTATATCCTCATTCCACCACCTGGTCTTTTTGTCCTCCTTCCTCTGTCCAGATGTCACACCAACCACCTTTCTAGCTGTCTTCCTTGCCAGCTCTACTGTAGTTACCAAGCTATTCAGTAACTCTTCACTGCCACCCAGTCCCTGTCATAACTGTTCCCTGAACTCCACCTCACAATCACCCTTTTTCAGCTTCCACCATTTGATCCTTGGCACTCCTGTTCTTGATCACCAATGTCATCCTACAGACCACCATCCTATGCTGCCTAACTACACTTTCCCCTGTCACCATTTTATAGTCTCCAATCTCCTTCAGGCTAGCCCTCCTACATAGGATATAATCCACCTGTGTGCATCTTCTCCCACTCTTGTACATCACCCTGTGCTCCTCCCTCTTCTTAAAATACATATTCACTACAGCCATGTCCATTGTTTTCACAAAATCCACTACCATCTGCCCTTCTGCATTCCTCTCCTTAACACCATACATACCCATCACTTCCTCATCTCCTCTGTTTCCTTCACCAACATGCCTGTTGAAATCCACTCCAACTACCACTCTCTCACCCTTGGGTGCACTCATCACCACTTCATCCAACTCACTCCAAAATTTTTCTTTCTCATCCATCACACACCCAACTTGTGGAGCATATGCACTAACAACATTCATCATCACAACATCAATTTCCAGCTTCATAAACATCACTCTTTCTGACACACTTTTCATCTCCAAAACACTCTTGGTATACTGTTCCTTCAGGATAACCCCTACCCCATTTCTCATCCCATCCACACCATGATAGAACAATTTGAACCCACCTCCGATACACCTCGCCTTACTCACCTTCCATCTGGTCTGTTGCACACACAATATATCACCCTTCCTTCACTCCATCATATCAGCTAGCTGTCTTGCTATACCAGTCATACTGCCAACATTCAAAGTTCCTACCCTCACTACTACTCTCCTAACCTTCCCCCTCTCTTCCTGCATTCGGGCATGCCTTCCTCCTCTTCTTCTCCTTCTCTTTTTGCCAACAGTCACCCAATTTCCACCATCACCCTGCTGGCTAACAGTACTCATAGTGGTCATTGTTAACTCAGGCCTCGACCAATCCGGAATGGAAATCTGTATTGTTGTCTGCATATGTCATTTGGCAAAAGTTTTACACCAGATGCCCTTCCTGATGTAAGTGTTCCCATTTATCCGAGCTTGGGACTGGCATGAAGAAAGGCATTTGTGCATCCCCAGTGGCTGGGATATATATATATATATATATATATATATATATATATATATATATATATATATATATATATATATATATATTTATGTGTACATGTATATATGTCTATATATATATATATATATAGTCTGCTCTGGTTAAGTTAGCATTGTATGTTTGCTTAGTTTATAGCTACTGCGTGCTAACTTGTTGATTTCACTGTTTCTATTTTTGGAGACTTCCATTGTCCAGTCCTGTATGCCATGAAATGCTTAGCCAAACTTGTTTGTTAGTACATAGAGACATGATGTTTTGGAAATAGATGGTGGGAATAGGATTTGATAACAAGCTAGTTTTGTATGCTGCTGCCTGTTCCTTTTTTCTCCTCTAGGAATTGAGCCTGGTTTTGTATATTTTCCTAGATTACTGTATTCATGATAGAGTGTTATTAAGGTTTTGGTCTGCCCTATATTTTAAATCTTTACCTTCTCCCTTCTTTTTCCTAGCTATAATCACCTCCTGACCACTACTAGGTCTGGAATCTAATAACCTATCTAAGACTGCTGCCTCCTATACCACTGTGAGGACCTCATGCATCCCTCTATTGGGAGCTCTCTCCTGAAAGATAGAAGAAAGTATGTCCTACAATTCATGCAATTTGCAAATAACTGTTGTTAGCCTTTAATCTGTACAACCCGAAGCCAGGTCAGCCAGCAGCCACACATTGCTTCTCCCAACCAACTGACCATAGGTCTCCATTAGTATCCCCAGCAACCTTGCCTCTTACTGTATGCAGTAAGCCCTGTAAGCAGCCACGGTTCCAGTACCTGCTGTTGCCTCTAGGTGGCGCCCTTCTCTTTAGATATTCCCCTTCAGAAGAAATTCCTCCCCAGTAATGTCTCTCTATCTTACCCTCTGGTAGTCCCTTTCACCCCTTCACCTTTATCTACTTTCCCTACTATTTCTAGCATCTGCTCACTCCTAACTTTTCCTTCTAACCTTCACATATCCCTTGGTTAACTCACCTGTATGAGCTGCTCTTCACTGATTGCTTTCACCTGAAACTGCTTGTTTCTGCCCCGCTTCGCTCCCCTCACCCTTATACTTCACTTACCACTCCCCCTAAGCAATCCCACCTATCCATAACAGTGACCTCATTTGTAAAACTCCTCCCACTAATTATCACTATTCCTTTTCCCTCTCATCCCCCCCTCCATCCTACTCCTAGGCTAATACAGTGGCTCTTCCCATCTAGTTTCTCTAACTTACACTTTAGTCGTAGCCCAACCTTTACTCTGACAGTTCCTTTCTCCACTCCTCACCATGTCTTTTAAAACCAAAAAAACACCATCCTTGGCCCCTATAAAAACAAAACCCAACCAAGCTACTTCCCTTGCTCATTATTACCCTAGTACTTACACTATCCTATCTCCTAACCTTCTATGAAATAAAATATAATTATGACCTTAAAACCACTTCCAAACAAACTACCTCTAATTTAATAACCCCAAAGTTCACACATTCAAACATTACTTCTACCTCTTCCTACCTCCTAGCCAAATATCACAGACTATCCCATATCAAAACTTATAATCTCATGTTAAGGAAACTAAAATACTTAATGTTGATTACACTTAAACTACAACCCTCTACCCTGGCAGATGGTGATATACATCCGAACCCAGGTCCTCTACTATTTCCTCTGAAGCCTCACCTATTATCTCAAATTCCTTCCTTCTTTCAGCAACCTCTAATGCTCATTCCTTACTCATAGGACACCTTAATATCAGAAGTGTTAACAACAAAGTCACCCATCTCCACTCTCTACTTGAATATTACTCCTTTGACATCCTATGTTTAACGGAAACCTGGTTAAAACCCCTCACTAGGGATACAGAAATCATTCCACCAGGTTATAACATTATTAGACAAGACCGTAATACTTCAAAGGAGGGAGGAGTTGTCATATTTAAGACTGAACTAAATATATCCTTAGTACCCTATGCTCCCCCAGAGAACACCAAAACTGAGCTCCTTATATCAAAGCTGCAACTCAACCCAAATAAAGCCATTTATATTATTGGTACTTATCTACCTCCTGGAAATAACTCCATAGTTATAGAAAATCTCCTTAGCTGGGCATCATCCACCTTCCCACAAGAAACTGTAATACTTGGAGACTTCAACCTTGACTGGTCATCAGTTAATACTAATAACCCAGTCTCTCATATTAATCTCCATGGCTTTACTCAGACAATAAATACCTCCACTAGAATTAATAAACCTAACAACAAAGAAAGTATACTAGATTGGATTCTTGTTAATAAACCACAGCTACAATATCAAACCGCACTTTGCCAGATGACATTAGCGACCACAACTTAACCTATATCATAAGAAAGAAGAACTTTGCTTCTAATGTCCCTACCATCCGCACTCTCTCTGAGTAATAAAAACTTTAACCCCACCCTATTTAGCACTGAACTAAATGCCTGCAACTGGTTACCCCTAAAAACTCTTCCTCTAGAAGAAGCAGTTCAATATTTTAACACCACATTCCTATCAATCCTAGATAATCATGCACCAAAAAGAACTATCAGAGTCAAAACTAAACCCGCCCCCTGGCTATCTAAGGAAACAAGGCACAAAATGCTACTCAAAAACAAATCCTGGTTAAAATGGAGAACTAGTAAATCTCCCGCTGATCAACAGACCTTCAGATACTTAAGAAATAGTACTAAAAAAGCTATTATTTCAGACAAAAAAAACTACTATAGTAACCTCCAACAAGTTAATCATAATAATCCCAAAAGATTCTGGTCAACCTTGAATAGACTTCTTCACCCCGGTCAAACTACCACCCTCTCCCTCTGGATCCGAAAACAATTCTTCCCATGAAACTGCAAATGCTTTCAACTCCTTCTTCACCAATACCATCAATTCTCTAGCCTCCCACCTTTCCTTTGACAATTCTAGCATCCCTGCTCAAGCAGCTTCCATTCAACCTACCTTCACTCTACAACCTATCTCCACCACCTTCATCCAAAATGTATCCAAAACTTAAACCATGTACCCCATCGACCGGATAACTTCCATCTGAATACCTCCAAAAAGCAGCTAAGGTCATAGCCTATCCCATATCCATCCTTATTAATAGAACTATTAATGAAGGTACCATACCTGACATCTGGAAAATCTCACACATTATACCCTACATAAAGGAGGTAACTCCAATGAATACTTTAATTACAGGCCTATAGCACTCCTGTCTCCCCTAGCAAAATCATGGAAAAATGTGTTCACTACCAACTAATGAACTACTTAATCAACAATAACATTCTAACTCCCTGTCAACACGGCTTTAGGCCTTTTCACAGTACTACCACTGCTCTTCTTTCCTTTACTGACTTCATAAACACAAACTGCAATAATAACATTCTTTCTTCTGCACTCTTTATTAACCTGTCCAAAGCCTTTGACATGGTTAACCACCCTCCCTCATAAAAATCCTAGAATCTCTTGCTTTAGAACCTAAGGCTATCCTCTGGTTTACTTTCCTATCACTAACAGGAAACAGGCAGTCCTCTGGGATAACCAACTCTCCTCTCTTCTTCCAATTTCTCTTGGTGTCCCACAAGGCTCTATTCTTGGACCTCTCCTTTTCTCCCTTTTTATAAATGACCTACAAGCAGCTATTCCACAAGCTACATGCATACAATATGCCGATGACTCCACTCTTATTTGCTCAGCTAAAAACGTTTCAGAGCTACAAACTATTACTCAAAATGTATTCCACACAGTAGAAGCATGGTTCTTAAAAAACGCTGCCTACTTTAAATGCCAAAAAAACAAAACTCCTCCTCTTTAAACCTACTACTAGGTCCCCCACTTTAGATTTCTCCATCTCTTCTATTAATGGCACCCTAATATCAGCTGACTCCACTACCAAACTGCTAGGAGTCATGATTGACAACAACCTTACCTATGATTGTCACATCAATAATACCATTAAAACTGTAAACAGAAAACTGGGCTCCTCTACAGAATTAGAACATTCTTAGCCCGGTAGCAAAGCTACTCTTGCCCACTCTCACCTTATTTCAACTCTTCTCTATGCCTCACCAATTTACACTAACCTGAAGAAAACAATCTCTCAAAATTGGCTAACACATATAATAGTATTGCTAGATTTGTGACTGGCAATCAATTTAGAACCCACCACTGCCTGAACCTTCAGCAACTTCACTGGCTAGAATTAGAAAATATGTTGCTTCTCTCCCAACTTTCCTTTGTCCATAGAGCTTTCTATCAACCTAATAACACTCCTGCACTTTCCAAACTTCTGATCCCTACTCTAACCTGAACTCACTTCGTTCCTACAGTAAACTACTAGTAACTTTAACGAAATCCAACAACCTTGCTGGTGACTCCCTTTTCTCTAATGCCCTTGGTAAACACTGGAATCAACTTGCTACTGAACTTACGCTATTCCAACTCCTGTTCTGTTCAAACAAAAACTCAGAACTTACCTGAAAAGCAATGGTCATGTCCCTGCTGTAACCCCACTAGATCTCCCTACTATCCCTCCACTCCTCCTCCCTCTCCTTTTCTTCTACAAGCCTTACTTCCATCACTTTATAAGTGCTAACTCTCTAATATCCTTCTCCTCCTCTAGGTCTATTTTCTTTTTACTGAAAGCATAGATCTTTCAAATCTACTCACTTTGTTTTGTTCATTTTGTATATTTCTCTTTTCTCTTACTCTCCTTCTATAATCTTCCTATAAAATAATGTGAAATAAGTGTCATTTTTAATTTTATTGTGTGAGAATGATGAATCCTTTTATGTTATGTTAGTATTGAATCCTATGATGTGTTTCTGCATATTTGTATATCCCCCCTCCTTTCTCCTTTTTTATCACAGCTAAATTTTTGTATATCTTGTAACTGTGTTTTATCTCTATGTGGAGCTTTTCTCCCCGGGCCTCTACTGAAAATGGAAATACTTCCAGTTGGACTAGCCCGGTTAACAAATGTAAAATAAATAAAATAAATAAAATAAATATATATATATATATATATATATATATATAAATCATGGTTAATATAATCATTTTAATAAGTACTAATATTCTCTAAAGTAAAATAATAATAATTCCACTTTTTAATAAGTAGCACATCCTCAATTACTTTTTCGACATCATTATTAGTAATTTTATTCACATCTGAAAAGATTTTTATTCCTAAATATTTTAATTCTTTTCCTTACCAATTTTATTTACATTTATCCTTAACTTACTATCTAGCAATTGATTTAACACTAAAGTTTCAGTTTTATTCCTATTAAATTTCAGAAGCAAGACATCTTGAAACTTTTCAATTTCATTATCTAGTTCTTCAAATGAATAATTTAAATCTCCTACAGTTAGTAAAATATCATCTGTAAAAAATGTATTTTAGATTGACAATCTCTATTAATTGATAATTCATCATTTTTTCCATTGGTCCTTATACTATTAGCTAAGGGTTTGATATGATAACTAATGTAAATAATAAAGGGGTCAAGAAACACCCTTGTTTTGCACCTTTGTTTAAAGTCAATCCTCAAGAAATTCAAGATCCAATTTTAACATTTGCTTTGGAGTCTTTATACAGTTTTTTAATATTCCAATAAACTGTTCTGGAAATGCAAACACTTCTAAAGTTTTAAACAAGAAGTTCCAATCTACAGAATCAAAAGCTCTTTCAATATCTACGATAATTAGGGCCAATTCCATGTGCATTCCATTTGGCAAATCTAAGATAGTTACTACTCTTTTTATATTATCATACTGATTATAAAGCCTGTTTGATCTTTATTAATTAATGTACTATATCTCTAAATCTTGTTATGAAATGGAAATAAATATTTTATAGTATATATTTAATAATAAAATAGGTCTACATGAGGAAACCAACTTAGTATCCTTTCCTTGTTTAAGTACAAGTGAGATTAAATTTCCATGAGGGAGTAATTACTTTTCTATCAGGGTAATAGACTTATTCAGCTGAGATAGTTTTTGGCCATTTAGTTTACAAATAACATTTTCCTTAAATAATTGTCAATTTTCCAATAATCAGGATTATTATTTTTATCTTCATTAATATCCTCATGTATTTTTTTAACAATAGCAAACATTTCTTCCATATATGAAGTAAGCTTATTAGTGATAGGATTTCAGATATTGATTTATGCCTTTTTGCTAAACATTTTAATTCTAATGACTAATCTATGTAGATTTTTTGAAGTCATCACATGACTATGCAATTGTATTTTTCCTAAACATATCACCACTTTATATGTTAAAACCGTGTGATATTGTATTAATTTTTTAATGATTTCAGTATTATCTAATTTCTTTACTTGGTGTTCAAACCTCAATTTGTGTATTTCATTTTATATCTCTAACAAGTCTTTATCCCATTCTTTCATTTTATTACTAGCTCATCTTCCCATTCTATCTTTAAATGCATTTTCAGGAGTTACATAGTATGTATTTACTAACTGACCATTATCTTTTAATGATAAAAAATCCTCAATTTATTCCTTAAGGTAACTCTTAATCTCTTTTTAATTTCATCATATATACTGGGATTCTACAAATAATTTGAAATTTACTTATGTCCATTAGTATATTAATACTTAGTGCATTATTGTCAGACAGAGGACAAGGAATAGTTTTAAAATAATTTATTAAGTAAATCTATAGAGGCATAAATCCTATCAATTCTAG
>NC_056733.1:1564039607-1564217107 GCF_019279795.1 Protopterus annectens | reverse complement strand
TCTGTGGGTTCTGTCTTTGAGCCAGTTTGTGACCTATCTTGTGACATAGGGGTTTATATTTAAGCTGGATAGCTTATCTATGATGCCCGAGTGGGGTATTGTGTCAAATGCCTTTGCAAGGTCCAGATAGGCTGTGTGGACTACCTTCCCTTCATCTATGGTTTTGGTGACTGTTTCGAAGACGTCAACCGGGTTCAAAAGGCAGGATCTTCCCTTGACAAAGCCGAACTGGGTAGGATCTAGTGTCTGTAGGTCCCCAATGTCTTTGTTTATGAGCTCCATGATGATCTTCTTCATAGCCTTGCAGACTAAGCTAGTCAGGCTTATGGGGCAATAGTTTCCAGGGTCCATAGAGGCTCCACCTCTATGGAGTGGGACCACTGTTGCTGTATGCCATTCTGTGGGCACATATCCTGTAGTGAGGCTGAGATTGTATAGCTGTTTTATTTGAGGGATTAGTTCCTCTTGCTGTTCATGTAGGACGCAACCTGGGACGCCATCTGGTCCCATGGAAGTAGTGTGTTTTGCTTTGGAGAGGGCAGCCTTCACCTGAGCATCAGAGATGTTTGGGAGGCAGCCCTCTGCCTGGATAGATACTTGCTCTTTTGGGGGGTGGAGAAGTTTGAACTGAACCTGTCTGTCAGGATATTGGCGATGTCTGTGGGTTCAGTGTATTTTCTGTCATTTAGAATCAACTCAGAACAAGTCTGGGAGTTGCATCCCAGGTTCCTAACATAACTGAAAAAAGCCTTGTGATTGTTTTTGGTGTCCAGTGCAATTTTTCTCTCTAAGCTGGCCTTGGAGGATTTTATGAGGGATCGTAATTTTTTGCTAGTACTGATCAGAGATGCCTTCCCTATTAGGGATTTTGCTCTATCATGTAGTAGCTTCCTCCTTCTGTTGTACAGTTTATTTATGGCAGGGGTCCACCAGACTGGACGCCTGCCTTTGGATGATTGGGTCTTGGTTTTGTTTGGGATAGTATGATCCATGCATTCATGGAGATGTCCGTAGAATGCATTTATATAGGATTCTGCAGTTTAGGCCGAAGTTTCCACTGGCCCTGGGGCCTTGAAGGATTCCACTTCGGTTTTGAGAAGTGAGAAGTTCGCTTTTGAAAAGTTTTTCACTGTGGTTTTCTGGGCTGGGGGTGGGGTCGGGATGTGGACATCCAGTGAAATTAATTTATGGTCTGATCTTACCAATGAGGGATATACTTCTGGTGTGGAGCATAGAGTCCCCATGTTGGTAATGATCAGGTCTAGTATGTTGTCCCCTCTTGTGGGAGTGGTGACTAGTTGTTCCATAGCATTTGAGTTTATAATTTCCAGGAACCTTTGGGCTAAGGTGCTGGGGCTTGAGTAGTGCTCCCAGTCAATGTTTGGGTAGTTGAAGTCACCCAGTATAATGGTGTTCAGAGAGATCTTCATGTTCTCCAATGTTTTCAGGAAAGCTGAGTGGGATTCCTGACTTTGAGAGGGTGGTCTGTAGGATGCTATAAACTGAAAAGCAGTCCTGCCCACTGTTAGTTGCACATGGATGGTCTCCGATACTTCGTGCAATGCCACTAACCTGGAGGTGTGGATATCCTTGATAAATATGGAAACTCCCCCTTTTTTGTGGTTCGGTCTGGGTTTTGGGGCTGAGAAGCATGATATGAGATCTAGTCTGGTAGTGCTGGGGTGCTCTCTGGAGCCTTGAACCAGGTTTCTGTCACTGCACAGATATCAATGTTCTCCATACTGAGGAGAGCTTCGAGTGCATGCATCTTGAGGTTAAGACTTCTGGTGTTAAGCAGCATTACCCTTAGTTTCTTGTTCCTTGTTCTGTGTATGGGGGTGGGTTTGACTTTTGAGCTTTGCCTAAAAAAGGCACTATGGGGGTGGCAAGAGCCTTTGCCAATATCCGAATGCCCAGTGGTGACAGGTGCAAGCCGTCCCTAGTGAAGCAACGTGGCTTGTCGAGCATGTCATCCCAGGCTGACAGACACTGGATCCCCTTTGAATGACACCAAAATTTTAGCCAATTGTTAAAACTGATCATTTTGTCTTTGTACTGTGGCATCATTCTAGATGAGGGTAAGATGCTGCTCAAGGTCAGGGTCATACCAGCCTGGGCTACATGATCAGAGAGCTCCTCTATGTATCTTTTCATGTAGTCCAGGGAGGTACATCTCAGGTCATTCACACCAGCATGTACAATGACTGAGTCATATTTGTATTTGCTTTGGAGTGACCTGAGTGCTTGTGTTATGTGGCGGATCCTAGCACCCGACAGGCAGCTCACCGTGACCTTCTCTTTATTCAGCCTGGTGAGCGGGACGTCAGTGTGTCTGACAATAGAGTCACCTATTACAAGAGTATCAGGTGTGTTATTCAGCCTTAAGAGCTGTGGCTGCTTGGCACACTGACTTTGTGGGCTATGTGTTGTACGTATTTTGTTTTGAGGTAGCGTTTGCTTGGATGTCTGCTTTGGAGGTCTCTGTTGCTTAGGTAGATTTTTATTTAGAGCCTCCGAGTATAATTATTGATACTTTGGCCAAGAATGGTTGTTTTAGGTTGTTCCATCTATTGCAGTCTTGCATTATATTTTGCCATTTAAGGTTTACATTGTGTTGGTAGAAGTCTTTGTTACTCTGGAAAAAGGTGATTCCCAGGTATTTAGTTTCTTCTTTAATTTTTATTGTGTTTATCAATGGTATTAGTGAGATCAGTTTGGGTGTTTTTAGGGGGAAAATATTAGTTTTATTAAGGTTTAGTTTGTAGTTAGACATAGTCGAAAAATGTTCAATTGCAGCTATTATTTTGTTTATATCTGAATTTGGTGTAGCGCAGTATATGTTCAGATCATCTGCAAATGCAGTGCGGTATATTTTGAAGTTGTGTATTGATGGAGGATTGTGATATGTATTTTGTTTAATGTATAGCAAGAGTGGTTCTAGGTATAGTTTAAACAGGAAGGGTGATAGTGGGCATCCTTGTCTTGTTCCATTTTTTATTAGGATCCTATTTGACCAAATTTTATTTATATACAGAGATGTGTATGGGTTGCTATAGAGAGTTTGGATGATCTGAATGAACTTATTGGGTATATTAAAGTAGGGTAGTGTTTGGAGTAAGAATTCTAGATTAACCCTATCAAATGCCTTGTGGGCATCCACTACCATTGTGTAGATGTTGATATTGTATCGGTTAGTGTAGGATATTAGTGCATCTAATGTTAATGTTTTGTCACTAGTCTGTCTATGTGGTGTAAAACCAGATTGTTCTGGGGAGAGTATTTTTTCTATCAGATTTTTCATTCTGTTTGCAAGTATAGAGGTAAATATTTTAGTATCTATATTTAAGAGGGAGATGGGTCTGTAGCTGTCGGGGTTTTTGGGGTCTGTGTGTTCTTTTAATATAAATATAGTTTTAGAGGCATTAAAGTGGATACCATTTATTTTATAGTTTATTATGTAATTCAGTGTATAGTATAGAGTTTGGCTATCAAGGGGGAAATGCTTATGCACTTTTAAGTGTTTGATTGTTGTAATAATTTCACTGATGGATATCGGCTCAGTTAGTTTTTTTTGTTGGTCTAAATTGAGCTTAGGGAATTTCAGTTTTTGAAGAAAAAGAGTTCTATCTTCCTTTGGGGTTTGTAGTATTTGTGCTCCATATATTTGAGAGTATATTTGTTCAAATATTTTAATAATGTCTTCATTTTTTGTGTAGTTTTTGTCTCTGTAGTTTATTTCTGATATATTGGAGGCATTTTTGTGTTGGCAGATAATTCTGGCCAGAGCTCTAGATGGTATCTGAGCTTCTTCTGTGTAAGTGGCTAACATTCTGGCTTCATAGAAAGATAGGTTCCTGGTTTCTAACATATATAGATCCCTTTGCAGTTTTAAAAGTTCTGCTTCTGTTTGGTTCTTAGGGTTATTTATTAGTTCTTTTTCAAGATGCTCTATTTTCCCTTTCAGTATATGCTCCTCTTTCAGTTGTATTTTTTATAGTATGCTGCTTTTTTGATAAACAATCCTCTGATTTGTGCTTTGGTTGCAGCCCATTCTATGTCAGTTGGTACTTGGGAGTTAGTGATATTTGTAAGAGCTATTTTTAGTATTGCTTCTGTTTCTTTTATTACATCCATTTTGGAAAGTAAATTAGGGTTTAATGACCAATTATGACCCCTATTCTCTAAATATATCTTTGTCCCAGTTAATGTTCAGTGTGATTTTGGAGTGATCTGAAAAGAACCTGGTATGTATAGTTATTGTTGGGTCCATGTTAATGAATATGTCAGAGATTAAGAAGAAGTCTATCCTTGACCACATTTTGTGGCATTGCAAATAGAATGTGAATTTCCCTGTTTTATCTGCACTGTTCCCATGTTTAAAAGGGTCATATAGTTTGAAATCTTGTTTGAGTTCATTAAGGGCTAATGTGGCTTGTTTATTATGTGATTTGGTCAGATTAGATGTATCCTTTTCTGGGTTTTGATATGTATTCCAGTCACCTCCAATCACTAGGTAGTGATCTTTAAATTGGTTTAAGGTTGGGTATAATGACATAAAAAAGTGCTGTTGGTTATTACAGGGAGCGTAAACATTAAGTACCATTATAGGCTTTGGTATTGTAGGACTATTAAATGTTACATAGCACCATCTTCCCTCCTTGTCAGCTTTGGTTTTAAGTATTTTTTCCTTAAATTGGTTTTTATTTATTATGGCAGCCCCAGCACTGTTTGTTTTCCCTTCTGAAGCTATGATTTGACTTATCCATTTCTTTCTGCTAATTTCTGCCCATTGATCTGCAGTCAACTGCGTTTTTTGTATTAGTATGAGGTTGGCTGTGGTTTTTAATGTAAGGTGTAAGAATAGTTTTCTTTTCTTCTTGTTTTGGAGCCCTTTAACATTCCATGATTCTATTTCCCACATTTATTTATTAGGTGTATTCCTTAGATATGCCATGTATATTAGTTTTGTTTTGTTAGTTTTGTACGTGTTACTGTGTGATGGTTTAGGAAAGCATCTATTTATCCCCGTCCCTACACTGTGCCTAACCACTATATCCCTGGACCAGGAATAATCAGGGGGGGGGGATGAAGGTTCATTATATGGTTTACCTTTACGTCTAATCTTGGAATGTGTTTTCTTTTTAGATATAGATTTACTCCATAGTATCCCCCCTGTGTTACTATAAACAATGTGGACATAGCTGAACAAACTAGTTCCCTCAACAAACACTGCTACTTAATATCCCTAGCCTCTTCCAACATATTATTTATACAGTGATGGTATTGCATTTAAGGTACAGCATGTATTGTTTTTGTCTTGTGACTAATTCTTTCTAATAGTAATAGCATATTAATATACATTCCTCAGTAAATTATAGCAATATGTGTACCATAGTAATATTGTTAAACAATCAATCTTGTCATTTTTACATTTTTCTCTCATTTGACTTCTTTTTCCTCCCCTTTACTTATTCAGGTTGCGGCCTTCTTTGGTGCCTATAGTGATGTTTTTCCACATCTATCTGTGTGGGCTATAAAATATATACTTGGCACCTATTTAACAGAAGTAGGAAGTATAGAGAGACAAAAAAAAGAAAAACAGCTTAGCCAAACAGTCCTTCTGCTATAGTTGACATATTAAGGCTATATTTACATTATCCCAGGATTGTTAGGTTATTTTACTATTTTCCTGAGATTACTTCTCTCCAGGATCTTTTAACACATTTCTAGTATTTACATAAAACATTTAACAATTTTTTCCCTTTTTTCCCAATATTAATCTATGAGCTAGCATAATTCTGACAGTTTATTTCTTGCCTATTATTTAAGGCTGGAGTTTCATTCACCTACACAGTACTGGGTGTTCTGTTTTAGTGAATGGTTCAGTTCAACAGTACCTTATTTCTTCAAGGTTTTGCTTGCAGGTTGGTTGACATCTATGGTGCAGCTTTCTTCTTTTAGCTGGTGCAGATCAATTTTCATTTTTCAGGCAGTAAAATCCTTTGGAGCTTGCTGAAATCCATTTTGCCTGACTGTTCTTAATGAAGCCATCAAAAGCCTAGGGGGACTGAATTTGCAAGCCAGTATCCAAGATGGGAACTTCCTTCCTATATTCGTGCATCGGAAACAGCAGTTCATTTTTGGTTCCCACCCAGGCTGTACTTCCCTTTCCTGTGTTCCTCATGGCTCACATCAATGACCCAAGGGCCTAGACAGCAAGGGGAAGATTTCAGAGTTGGATCCCAGCTAGAGTGCTCATGAATGGGGTAGTTTTTTCATTCAAGGGACCTTTATCTTTTTTTTGTGGATTTATTTCACTTCTGAAGGTGGAATTTGCTTGAAAACAGCCAGGAATGTCTCTTTTGCCTCTTTGAGGTTAGCAACCATGCATTTAACCTCTTTGATGTAAACTATTAACTGATTTGGATATTTCATCTGGAATTTGATTTTTTTTTCTATTAGGAACCTGCAGTATGGAGATAGTAGTTGTCTTGCTTGTCTTATTTGTATTGGGAGGTCTTGAGCAAAGGAGATTTTATTATTATTCCAGGTGAGTGTTACTTTTTTCTTTGCTGCCAGCATGATTTTATTTACATCTTGGTAGTTTAATATTTTAATATAGACAGGTCTTGGTTTCAGTGATGTTTGCATTTCCCTCAGGGCTCTGTGGGCTCTCTCTATTGTTATTTGCTGCATTTCTTCAGATTCCTCTAGGAGGGAATTTATTATTTGCTTGATTGTTGGTATTAGATTGTTATGAAGTACAGTTTCAGGTATTCCTCTGATGATGATATTGTTCCTTCGAGATCTTGCTTCCAGGTCTATTAATTTTGCTTGTAAGTTTTGTATTTCTTTGTCATGGGCATCAGTTTTTTGAGAAATAGAGTCTATTTTTATTTCATTTTCTATTATTTTGGACTCAGATTTTTCCATTCTGGATATTATTTGGCTGAATGAGTCACCAAATGTTTGAAATTGTAATTATAAGTCCTTTAATGCTTGCTGGATAGGTAATAAGGCAGATTTTATGTCTTCCAGATTAGCTGGCTGGTCTGTCTTGGATTTATTTGTATTTTTAGAGTTGTCAATTTGTTTAGTTGTCTTTTGTCTTTTTGAAGTTGTGTCTTTCTCAGGTGAGGCTAGTACTGAGAATTTGGTCGTAGTTGTTGTTGTTTCCATATTATTTTCCTCTTTTGACATCTTGCTGTATAGTGTTTACCAATCTTGCAGTCAGATGCAGGGCCTTACTAGCACATTGCTTAAGCTGTTATTCAGAAATCTTAGTTAATCCTGCTGTTTCTGAGCTGAATCTGTCACTTTTTCTTCCTCTTTTGTTTGCTGGATGATATTAGCAGTAAATATCTACAGTTATTTCTGTATTATTAATTCTGCGTTGCCTTCTGGGTTTGTTTTAATCCAGGGTATATCGAGACCTAGGTGATAGCAGTGCTCACAGAACAGCGGCCATTTTGAACTCCCAGCATTGAGCAGCATTTTACCTTCTTCAAGGATGATGCCACAATATAAATAAAAGATGATTGACTTTAATAATTGGCTTAGTTTCTGGTGTCATTTTAAGGGGGTGCAATATTTATCAGCATGGAAGGAGATGGTCAACAGACCATGCTGCTTTGCTAGGGATGGTCTGCAACTCTCCCCTCTAGGCTTTTGAATATTAGCTAAAACATTGTCTTCCCTCATAGCACCTTTTTTAGTCAATGCCGGACTGAAAATACTTCTGACATAGCAAATCAAAGCCAAGAAAATCTAACGGTATTACTGCCCAGTGCTAGGAGTCTAAACAAAAAATTCCACTCCCTAGAAGCTCTCTTCACCCTAGAGAATGCTGACATCTGTGCAGTCACTGAGACATAGTTTAAAGCTGCAGAGAGCACACCAACAGTGTAAGGTTATAATGCCTTCCACACATTTAGACCAGCTACTACACAGACAGGGACTAAAGATGGAGATCTTTATGTTTACATCAAAACTAAATATACCACAAGGCTGGTCAAACAGGGCAATGCACTTGAGCTCTCTATGTTCAAATCACCATAGGCAAAATCAAGCACCCCTTCCTTGCAAGCTATATGTCCCCCATATGACCCAGGAAAACCATACCAGGTATTTTAACTTATTAGAAACACTAGCCATCCAACCCAATACCATATTCATGGATGACTTTAATTACCCCACTATTAACTGTGAATCCTATATGACACCAAATGTACAGGCACAAAGATTCCTGGATTTTGTAAACACAAACTCCTTGGACCAGATAGTCAATATACCAAATAGGGGTGCAACCATACTGTATCTGGTCCTCACTAATATGGGAGACTGCTGCACACCCTCTACTTTAATGCCTTCCCTGGTAAGGGCAGACCACAAAATGGTCTCCTTTGAAGTAAAAATAAAACCTGGACTGCCAGCTAAACCTAGAATATTCAGAAAATAATCTAAGGCTATTCTCCTGTTATTAATTGATACCTGGTTAAATTTCAAGCCCCTGTAGACCCCGAGAACACACTGCCTATGTAGAACTGTTTACAGAAACTCTGTACAAGCATGTTAATAGCTGCATAGAGGCAGCTGTACCCACCAGGAAGAAGTACAGAACTAACTCGAAAAACAAGCCACCCTGGTGGAATCACAAAATCAATAGGATGTATAACAGAAGGCAGAAAATCATGGCAAAAATAGGAGATGCAACACCAAACAGGACAAACGCACTTTCATCAAACTAAACAAACAACTCAAAGGACAAACAAAGTCTTCCAAAGCCAAATTTGAGGTACGTTTGGCCACCCAGGCCAAGGACAACCATAAGCATTCTTTATTTTTGTCTGCAACCTCAAAGGCAATTCACAGTTGTGTGCAGAGCTCATTGTAAATGGAACTACTTATACTGAGACAGAAGATATAGCAAACCTCCTGACTGATAAATTCAGCTCTGACTTTTACCCCTTTCTCCCACTCAACCTTCCCTCAGGAAATATCATGAAACATAACCCCCCCCCCACTATCACTAGGGAAGAGGTCCTTAATGCTCAATCTAAGACCAAGAATACTGCATCAATGGGCAAGGACAATATCCCAGGATGCTTTCTAAATAGCATGAAACATGACCTAGCAGGGCCTCTGGAATTATTATTTAACTGTAGCCTCCAAACAGCTTTGTTACTCATGAATGGAGAACAGCAACAGTCATCCCTCTGCATAAAGGTGGTCCATCTACTGACCTTGGAAACTACAGACCTATACGTTTTACTAGTCTTATATGCAAAACCATGTAGAGAATTATCATGGAAGTGATCAACAGAGACATAGTAAGCCTCCAGACACTGAACCCATCCCAGTTTGGTTTCATCAAAGGCAGATCATGCCTACTCAGACTGGTGGACTTCTTTGAGAAGGTAACCAAAGCAATGGATGAGAGAAAAATGGTTTAGACTGCCTACCTTTTCCTGGCAAAGGCATTTGACACAATACCCCACTTGGGCACTGTTGACAGACTCAGGAGGTTAGGTACAAACTTGTATGTCACCTGGAGGATAGCCAACTGGCTTACAGACAGAACTCAGGAGGTTAGAATTGGGGAGTCCACATCTATAAAGATGCCAGTCACAAGTGGAGCCCCTCACGGATCAGTCCTTGGACCGCTCCTTTTTGGCATTTACTTCTCTGAAATCAAAGCCAATATCAGTAGTCTCTAGCTGACTAAGTTTGCAGATGACTTCCAATTAGGAGCTGTCATTGAATCCCACACAGACACAAATGTTCTCTACGAGGGGCTGACACAGGCAAACAACTGGTGTCAGAGACATGGACTAAAACTAAATGCCAAGAAATGAATAATAGTATCCTTTGGGAAGTCATCCACCCCTGGTAACTATTATATTGACAACACATCCCTTAGAGTTGACCCAGTAGTCATGGACTTAGGGACACACATTGATACTAATCTAGCCTTTGATGATCACATGTCTACAGTAGTGAAGACATCATTCTATGTTGCAAAACTTATAAACAAAATTCTGGCATCTAAGTCCAAGGAAGTCATTGTTTCACTATATTTGGTATTCATCAGACCGATCATTCAGTACAATGCTCTGTTTGGTATGTACCTAACCAGGCGTACCTAACAATTGGAATGTCCACAGAGGTTCCTCACTAAAAGAATACAGGGCATAAGTAAAATATCCTATGCATACCGCCTCAAGGACTTATCACTGTATTCTGTCTCCTACAGGCTTTTAAGAGGAGATCTATGCCTAGCATACAGGGCATAGTTATGCCTCACCTTGATGGACCTCCTGCATATCCTTAATACAAATATCACCAGAAGTACTAATTCTAAAGACTTAAACCTTGCCTGCAATATAAATATTACCTGCTGGAGACACAGATATATATCCTAGAGACCACCCCATCTATGGAACAGGCTCCCCATCCATGTGAAGCAGAGTTCCTCCTTCACCCAATTCAAATGCAACTTGGGCAATTGGATGAGGAACATGAAATTCATTCCTGGTTTGGGACCTACAGTATGTCTTTAATGAATACAGGCAACCTGTAAATGGTTCATCTCCCAGGCCCCTGCATGTAAATGTTTCATTTGCCAAACCCCTGCTTACACTCATCAAGGGTATAAGAACTTCTCAGAGATTTAGGATGCATAGCTAGGCTTAAAAAGGCACTTATGGTCTTTAGCCTAGTAACCCCCTACTAACCTATGAAACTATGAGAAAAAGAGGAATGAATGGCAGGTTTCTTTATGTTATTATTTAACTATTGCTGTGGGAGCACATGTATGTTTTAGCTTGGAAATATCAATGGTCCTGGGTTTGAGTACAGGGTGTGCAACCTTTCCTTCACTTTTTATGGTCCATGTGTGTGTGATATCATGAGAACAGAGGAAATATCAATTTTTCCTATGCTTATCTTATCTATGTAAAGGTGCACAGAGCTGATCAGAACTTCGCATAGCGTACTAATGAGGAAATAACAGGTGTGTTTAATAGATGCTATTTATAGTATAAGCAAATTAACTGTATGTTACTCAATCAGTCCAAAACAGTGGAGGTATTCAATTATGTGTAAAGTATTCATGTATCCTCCATTCAGGTTTTTCCTTTATCCTTCAATACCATTGTAGTAGATACAAGGAAATTTTAACTGACACAATGCTAGGAGGCTGCTGTAGCTATTCTACTTCTGCATGTGCTAGAGTCTGAAGACAAGGCTGCTGGTGCTGCTGACAATAGACCTAGGCCTTAGAGGAGAAGTGTTCAGGTCCAAGGTAACTTTCCAGGTGCTACATGAGATGGAGATTGTAGAGCACTGCAATGTGGACAGGGACACATTACAAGAACTCTGTGAGCTCTAACACCCTCAACTCAGAGCCAGAGCAAACCAAAGGAACCTAACCCAATGGAAATTAAAGTATGTGTAGTCCTTAGAATATTAGCCTTTTAAAGACAGTGGGGGATATGATGGGTATGTCACAAGCATTAGCCTGCAGGATCCTCCACCACTTTCTGGATGCTATGCTTATATATGCCAGTGAATACATATTTTCATATTTTTCCCCTTAGTTCTGAAGAGAGGGCAGCAATATGGAGCTGTTTTACCATGTAGCACATTACCCTGAAGTACTGGGTGCCATAGATTGCACTCATATAAATATTAAGGCAACACCTGGTAAGCAGGCTAGAGTCTACATTAACCGCAAATGATACAACTCCATCAACTGCCAAGTCATGTGTAATGCCCAGAGAATTATCTTGATGTGTGCGTGAAGGCATCCCTGGCAGTTATCATGACTCCCAAAATCGGCAAAAATTACAGCCATACCAGATGTTTGCTAGGGGGGGACATCCCTCAGGAACATTTACTGGACATGCTAGCTATGCCCTGGAACCATGGCTGATGACACCCATCAGAAGTGCACACACACACCCATGGAAAAACACCATAATGAGACACACGCTCAAACTAGAAACACTATGGAGCATATGTTTGTGTTTCTGAAGTCACAGTTCCAGTGCCTAGATATATCTGGTGGAACCCTGCAGCATAATCCACATACATATATACAAATATCCACAGTATGTTCTGTGATCCACAATCTGATCCTGCAGACACAGCTGCACCAGGATCCACAAGGGGAAGGGACTCACATCCCTGCACCAACGCTTAGGTCACCAAAGCAACAGTCAGAGGACTCAGAGAAGGAATGCCCAGCTGCTGTTCCTGTAAGCAGACATATGTATGCTCAGTATGTCCTTGTTTTGAATAACAGATGATGCATAGTACATTCACTGACCACCTAGGGAGCTAATACCTTTCTCCTACTCACATACATATAGTAAAATTGATGCCAGGCAACTCACACAACCTTTACGTCCCCATGTATTGGCTGCATACTGCTTGCATCAGACAGAGCCAGCCCTCAACTAAATGTGTGTCAACTGCTACATGTGCAAGCTAAGTCCTAAATCTAGAGTGTATTCTTTAATAATATTATGCCATATCTTTGTATTTCCTAACTTGGTACAGTAAGCAAGTACATAGTGGTGTATTTGTACAGAACATACCTTAACATGTCACGCCAGACACGTATTGTACTTATATATGTGCATTAGTAATTAGTAGGCCTCAGGCATGAAAGATTCACACAGTCATACCTCTGAAAAATTCTGATGTTCCCTGCATGGCCTTTGTGTAGCACCATACCTTTATACTGGTAAATCATTAAAGACAGAAATTAGAAAGTGATGATACACAGGAGTGTACTCTTGTTCTTACCATAACAGTAACTCAGCTATGCTACCCACAAAAGAACAGTACATGTGTGTTTGTGCCATCCAAACTGGACTTCATTTGCTGAAACTGCATATCATGTTATTCACTGTTAATATCCTCTTACATGTTAATGTGAATGATATAGAATGGCTTACACACTGTATGTGCTAGATAACTGATGAATGATCAAGAAACACAGAAAGGTAACACAACGCTATATATTTGTGTAGCTCCCACTGTATTTCATGTACAAGTAATAGACTGTAGTTTTCCACTACACCACAAGCTGGAGTTCCTTTTCAGGAATATAAAAGACAATTTTGAAAGTGAAAGAAGAGACTGGAACACTAGCTGAAGGAGGGAAGACAGAAATACATAGCTGAAGGGAAAAGGGCCTTGCAGCATGACTGGATTTTCTTTTCTAGTGCTTTGGGACAGGGAAGTGAAATAGCAGATTGTGTCTGTCTCTGGCTAAAATCCTGGATGATGGTATTTTATGGAATCAGGAGAGAAGTCTGAAACCAGTAGCTCCACACCTGCTATGATTCGGCAAGAAAAGGAGTTCTTTTGGGCTTAGTACTGAGAAGCCACACATAATTACCAGACTTCTGATAGGTGACTTTCTTCTTTTCTCATCAGAGGGAACACAGCACCTGGTCACTAGGATATTCTCGATGGAGTGGAAAGAGACTTTGGCCATCATTTTTATATTTTTATAAGATTATTGTTCACCTCCCCACCCAAATGGTTTGTGGATTACAAATAACTGGGATCCATATGAGCTCCAACTTGGGACCCATCATTCCGGCAACAAGACTGTAAATAGTCAATGGACAGTGAACAGGGTATAATAGAGTGTTTCATAATTGGTCTGTTTAGAACTGATCAAGGGGGTAGAGGGTGTTAGTACTGCTCAATGACATTGCATTTTCTCATATTTGCATTGTTGCATTATAAATCCTCATTGTAAAACGACATTGCATTTTGCTCGTGTTAGTACTGCTGTCTACAAGAATTTTGCTGCTCAATGACATTGCATTTTCTCATCTTTATATTGTTGTATTATGACTTTTTTTATTGCTTAATGACATTGTATTTTTTCCCATGTTTGTATTGCTGCATTATAAAGTTTTACTGCTCATTGATATTGCCTTCTTTGTGCATGTTTGAATGTCAAGACTTTCTACTGTTGAGTTCTGGGAAAGAGGGTGAATGCATGGTTTTATTGCATGCATATCTCACCTTGCTTTATTGCTAACTGGTGCACTGTTGAAATAATTTGTTTATGGTTGTGCTATTGCCTTTTTAAACTAGATGTGTCACCTAGAATAAAATCTGTCCCTCTTGCCACCTTGGTGTGTTGGGCCTATAGGGGTGTCACCAGAGTCAGGTAGGAAGGAACCCATATCTCTTCAGCTATAACTGTGAGTGCGCTACATTTGGGGGCTCATCTGGGATTGCCTGTATTGCCTTGGACTCAACCCTATTCCCCTGTACGTGTGGAAAGCAAATGCAGCAGAAACATGAACCCAGAAGCTGCAGTTTCACTGCCCATAAATACTATAGAGCCTAAAGTTTTGAATGCTTTAGGAAGTATTGTAGAAAAATGCTTAAAGCCTACACAGCCATTCACTGGGTTTGGCTACCACAAATTGCATTTCTTTTCTGGCAAACAACCCACACCTCAGGGAGAGGAAGATTTTGAATCCTGGATGGATCAGGCCTCACAAGCCCTATAGGAGTGGGATATCCCAGAATCTCAGTAGAAGCAGAGGATAGCTGAAAGTCTAAAGGGATTAGCTGCGGATACCATACACAACCTAAGGATGAATAAGCAAGATTGCACAGCCAAGGATTATTTAGGAGTACTGCAGGATGTGTTTGGAAGGACTGAGAGGGCTGCTGACCTACTGTATCAGTTTGAACATACATACAAAGAAGTTGGTGAGAAACTATCTGATTACATTAAGCGATTTGATAAAATGCTCCACCAGATCATCCTAAAGAAGGGGGTGGATCCGAAAGTAGCTGACCAAGTATGGATCGGACAATTTTTACAGGGAGCTCAAGCTGTGGACCCCATTGTGTGGAAAATGAGGATGAAAAATAGGGAAGAGACTCTAACTTATTCTCAGTTGGTTAAAGAGGTGAGGGAAGAGGAAGCCCTGTTGGAAGCCAAAGCTCAGTGTTCAACACCAACTAAAACAGTGAGTGAGCACCAGCAGGAACCTATAGCCATGCTCACTACTCAAACAGAAGGCGTGATCCAGTGTGTCTGCAATGTAGAGGTGTCACAGTTACAGATGCAGGTGTCTTCCCATAGCTCAAGTAACCAAGACAGTTGCAGAATTGCAGAAAGCCATGGAAACATTATCTGAAGGGAGGAATACATCAGCTAGAACCTCCATGAAAGGACTCAGGGAAGAACCAAATCAGCCAATGTTCAGAGAGTTCTTACTGAATTATGTTTTTGTTGTGGAGATACAGGACATATAAAGCGACAGTGTCCTAATGCCGAGAACTTGAAAAGAGTGAACAAACTATTATTGGCTAGTGCAATGCAGGGAAACTTCAAAGGGCCTCAGTGAAGGAGCCAGCTGAGTGCCCAGTTACAAAAAGCTCCATAAAATCTAACATCAAGAGACGCCATCCTGGATCTCCTTTCCACACTTACCCTTGTAATAGGGGAAAGAAGCTACCTATTATGCACACTTCTAGCTCATCTGAGGTGAACAACCAAATTAGAAAGCCATCTCAGCCAAAATCTCAGCATCTGAGACCGCAAAGCATTACTAAGCAAGAGTCATATCCGTTAAAATGGTGAAGTCAACCGGTGGTACCTCAATCACATGCTGACTGCCATACAGCTGAACAGCACCGGAAACAGAAACTACCTGAGGTCTATTGTGACCACCCCCTGTCATGTCAGTAAAAATCGAAGGAGTGTATAGAAAGCACTGTTGGATACTGGTGCACAAATCACCATTCTGCACAGAGACGTCTACCAAAAATACTTAAAGCATTTGCCTCTTGAAAAGTTAGAAGATTTAGAGTTCTGGGAGCTAAGTGACATAAAGTTCTCTTATGATGGTTATGTCTCACTCAAGTTAGAATTCTCCACTTCAGTTGTTGGGTCAACAGAAGTTTTTGAAACACTCACTGTTGTATGCCCCAGGCCAAAAGGAAAGGATTCAGCATCTATTTTAGTGGAGACAAATACTGACCTCATCAGAAGAATGCTAATGCCACAGTTGACCCAGGAACACCCAACACTACATTATCTCCAGAGACCAGTTTTCTGTGCCCTTCAAAGGGAGAAGGATAGTAAGAAAGATGAAATTGGTCATATGTGGACCCTGTCTAGGAAAGAGCATATAATTTATCCTGGTCAGGTCACCTGCTTGAGAGCCAGAGAGAGGATGTGTGGCAAACAGTTTCCCCTCATCTCATGATGAAAATGGATCCAGAAAGTGACTTGCCACCAGAGCTGAAACTAGTCCCATAAGTTTGGCCTGCGGACAAGTTAAAGCATCCTTATGACACTTTGCCTGTGGGATTGAAAAATAAAGAAAGTACTCCCATTGTCCTGCGTTCACAACTGTTTTTGGGAAATGTTTATGCTGCCAATCCCTTGCCTGCTTTTATGTTGACAAGGAATGAGAGCAGAGCCAATGAGTTAAAGCTGGAAGATATTGAGATGGGGTGGACTCTTGCCCCCTTAGAGGCTAACCAGAGTTAAAGAGCTACTAATGAAACAGAAAAAAATATTTTTCTACTAGTGAACTAGATGTGGGCTGTGCAAAAAGTGCAGAACACTGAATAAGAGTAAAAGAGGACTGGCCCTTCAGGGAATGTTCCAGAAGTGTAGCCCCATTCATGCATTCAGGGCGAGGGGGTACACTGCAGATGAAATACATCAGGCACATGTTAAAGTACTGAAAGAAAGATGAGCATGGGCGAAACCTTACTTTCTGATGCACTGAGAACAGTGAGGGAACCAACATTTCCATCTTCTCAGATTCCTGTGGTTTTATCTTATACACAGGATATGGGCAGAATTAAGGACATAGTTTGAAAAAAATTGGTCCATCCTTTTGGTGGACAAGAAGACATCTGGTATAGTAGGTCCACACCCTAGGTTTGTCCATAAGAATAAAAGAAATTTGAAGCAATATTATTGTGTTACCCCAGAGTATATGTTCCTGTGGCTAGATTATTGACTGGCACCCGTAAATGTGGTACTTGTGCGTATTGCCAGTATGTAGATGAATCTAGATTTTTTTAAGCACCCAGGAACAGGTCACCTTTGGCATTTAAGGGCTGTAGTGAACTGTGATACTGTGAATGTGGTTTATGTGGCACACTGTGTAGTTTGCTTCAGATTCTATTTGGGAAAGATGATCAGTGTGTTAGGGAATGGGTGAGGGACCACTTGTATTGTAAGAGGAGAGGTTTTGAGTATAGTGCCCTAGCCAAGCATACTATTTTTTCTGGTAATCAGCACATTTTTCTTTTTCAAGTTCTGCACATTTTGACTGAGACCACTAGAATGTGGGATATTACTAACAAGACTGAAGAAATTGAATTACAATGGAATCTAAGATTGGGAGCACACAGGGGACATGGGTTGAATGACTGTGTCCCTATTAAACCAGTACTGAAATCCAGAAAGCTTAAGTGAGAATGTATTGTGTGTTTATGTAGTATGTTTCTTTAAATTGTGTTATGTAATTAATTAGGAATTTTGGAGGGATTTTTTTAGCCGTTGTGATTGGTGAAATGAATTTGAATGTTTGTAGATATATATATACATATATATATATATATATATATATATATATATATATATATATATATATATATATATATATATATTTATACACACACACACACACACACACACACACACACACACACACACACACACAAGTTTTAATGTTGTTCTTTGTCTGAGGAAGCGGTGTTGATCACTGGAAAAGTGCTAACCCTTTTGCAATAAATTTTGTTGATTTTACTTAAGAAGTGTTTGCCTTCTGCCTTGTCTGGGTTTCTGCTTGGTTATTCATTAATATATTCCAGCATATGCATTGTGTAGGTTAAAAAATGACAGCTTGACTGCTGGAGTTCAGTACTCCTCTGTAAAGATAGCTTGGGAAATATTTTGCTTTCCTGAACATGTAGCAAGTATCCTGACCATCAGTTTATCTAGCTACACATTTGCCTTTTTATAATGGAGTAGACTATTAATGGACTTCATCTGTCTAGCCTGTGTTTCAGAGATGCTGTACAACATAAGCAGCTGAATTGCATGCTAATCAAACAATCTGGTGGAGCTATTCAAGAAGTTAAAAAGCAACCATTTGGACTCCATGTTGGTTTTTCCTGTGGATTTCAAAAGTAGTGGAGTACAGACACAAAGTCTACACATACAGAATGTTAGGAGCTGCTGCTACTACTACTACTTAACTCCATTTGTATGTGCTACAGGCTGGAGGCAATGCTGCTGCTGCAATAGGCCTAAGCTGAGACAGAGAAGAGTTTTCATGCCACATTTAATTTATCATAATGTACACAACATGGACATTGCAGAGTGCTACAGAGTGGATAAGGACACAACACTGGAACCCTGCGACCTCTGCCAGTCACATCCTTTTCCTCCCCATGTATCAGCTGTGTACTGCTTGAATCACAGTCAGCCCTGAACTAACACTGTGTCACCTGCTGCATTTACAAGGTAAGTCCTGAACATACACTGTGTTGTATAATAATATTATGGTATGTCCTTGTATTACATCAGTTGGTACAGTAAACAACTATAAGGTGGGAGATCTGGACAGAAAATAATGTCACATGTAACAGCAGAGACATATTTGACTTATATGTGTCCTTTAGGAAGTAGTAGGCCTTAGTCCTCAAAGATTCACACATTGATACCTCCCCAAAGTACTGATGATTCCTGCATGCCTCAGTTTAGCACCATAGGTTTGTAATGGGAAATCATAACAGAGAGAAGTTAGAAAGTAATGAGATACATAGCAGTTTCCGGTTTCACCACCCTCACAAGATCATAAAGGCAAGATGCAAAACAAAGAGAGTAACAAATGCAACATATCCTTGTTTGTGCCATAACAGTAGCGAGGCCTTGGCCCCTGTCAGAAGAACATTATATCCTTGCATATGCCATGAGAGGAACCCACTTTTGCTCCCCACTCCCACAACAGCAGCATATGTATGTTTGTGGCATCCAGCCTTCCATTAATTTGATAGTGATGGCATATCATATTGTTCACAGTTAATATCCTCCCACATTTTAAGGTAAATGATATAGAGTGGCTTGCCCACTGCATGTCTCTGTGTAATGTTTAGATAACTGATGAATTACCAAGAAACACACAAAGATAGGACACAGCTGTATATTTGCAAGGAGTAAATCATAGCAGGTTATGTGATCAATAAGTGCACTACATCCAAATATATGCCATAGAATACATTTACAAATAACAGGTTTGAAATCAGTGTACATTCTGTTGCACTTGCTTATGTGAGGAATTATGTCATGTATTTGCTGCAAAGGTATTTGTGGGGGAAAAAATGAATGTCTCCCTCCTGTTTTGTGACAGTGCATTGCAGTAAAAGTTGGGATCCAGACGTATGTAGTCATATCTCATGTGTACTAACAGTTTCTACTCTGTATGCCATAGACTGATTTCCATACTTTATGTAATTCTCCATGTTTTATACTTTTTTTCTTTTTTGGGAGGCCACTGTTTTGCTAAGCACCTCTTGGCACAAATGTCTTTGGCTATGCCCATTTCATTTGCATGTAGAGCGTCACTGCACAAACCAGAAGAATGGGCCACCCTGGTAGGAGACAGGACCCTGACAGCCCAGACATACACCAGATGCATTCAATTAATACTAATGGGAATTGTGCAAACACAATTCCCGATAGTGTGCAGTCTCACCCAACATGTTTGTGTGATGGTAAGCATTGCTCAAAGCTTTCAAATGTTGCAAATCGAGAAGGTGCACACTGCCAGTAAGCGCAATACCTGGAATTGGTGGGAAAATGTCATTCTACATTGGTCTTGATCTGTGATAGGAATGGCTGGCAGTCCTGGAGAGTTTTTGAGATTCTATGCTCAAAGATTGGGTGTCCAGGGGTCCAAAGTGTTTGTTGGACTCCTAGTCAATGAGCATGTGCCCAGGCTGTTGCAGAGGGACTACCATGGCTCAGATTATAAGACAGAAGCATGGAATAGTCTTGCCTGGGCTCTTACCAGTGCTACCGATATCCCCCGCAATGGTGAACAATATAGGAACCACTACAGAGACCTCAGGATGAGGAAGAGAGATACCCTTGACCAATGGATCGAGGAATGTAGAACTGGGGGCTCCCCACGGATGTGTAAGTATCACTTACAGAGACTATTTGTCAGAGTTAAAAGCTGGATATAGTCAGGATTGGTATGGTTAATGGTATTCTGTTGTGTTCTGTTTTTTCCACAGCCTTCATAGACTGGGAACTGAATGTGTTAACCCATGCCTCAAGAATGGCATGGATACAAGATGCATGTGGTATGTATGCATCTCAACAGTGGGGTTATTATAGCATTAAAAGTTATGATGCATTTATTTCTTACTTATACAGTTGTATTAAACTGAGCATTCATTCCTTAACTGTAATAGAGAAGTACACATCGATTACTCTGGAGGCCAAAACAACAGTTTATTATTACAAAGTAGTCATAGGTTGTGCCTTCAAAATCCACATATCCCAAATATACAATACTGTTAAGGTTTCATCAATATTGCAATGTAACATCAGAGCTGTAAAACAGTATCACCCCTGGCTTGCTATAAACTGTAATCAGTATATTTGCACCATGCATATGTGCAATGTACATACACATCAAGGATTATTTACTGCAATATGTTATATATTGTGCATCTGTAAAGAACTGGGTAGTCTAAATAGTAAACTAAGGTATTTGTTAGGAGTTTGCAGTGTTAAATGTAAAGGCAACAGAATAGAGTAAAATAATTGTATCAATGCTTTGTATGTCACATATGAAGTTGCTAATGTTCTCCCTTTTTTCTCTTACCTCAAGCCTTTTTTCTCCTTTTTTGAGGGGGCTCTTATTTTATTTTTTTTGGGGGGGTTATTATGTTTTGTGTGTGTGTTTACTTCTTAGTTTAGGAACTATTTCCCTTCGTACTTTCCCCATGCCTGCTCCTCATGTGACTAATTTATCTTTTTTCATTCAAATTCTATGAGCAGCATTGCACAATCCCGTTTAATGTTTCATAAAGCATTCTTGCATGATACTAATTTAGTCTTGTACAGCAGTAGTGCACAATCCTGGACATTGTGCAACATTGATAAACAATGCTTCTACCAAAATATTTTGATGTATTACCTATAGCTAAACTATTTGCCCCGGAAGGTACTTATCACTAAATGAATTGCCTTAATTCCTGCAGCCAGAGATTCAGCTACCTAGCGGGTGTATACAACAGCAGTTAAGTCTGCCATTTGCTATGCAGTCTCTAAAATACACCTGGTAGTCAACTGAGTCTATATCACTACCTGTTAATGCAGTGATACATGTATTTTTTGGTTCAGATGGTTCTTGGTTCAAATTCAGGTGCATGTTAACAGTGTGAAATACTTTTACATGTAAATGCAAATTCTGAAGTGTGATAGTAGGTATGGAATGTCTAAAATATGTTTAGATGGTATTAGTTTCCAACCCATTTATTTAATACTTAGAAATTTCTTTGCTGTACCCTCACTTTAGTGAGCAATGCGCACCATTGAGAAATTATGCTTTAAAGAAAAGAAATGGGGAAGACAGGAAAGTGGTGAAATGGGGAGCAAGCAGGGGAATGGACAAAGTGAAAACAAGGCAGGAATGTGAGGGAAGGATGTATGAAATAACCATAGCTTTCCAATTTCTTTGAGAATAAAACATACAAATTTTGCTGAATTTGGAATTTCACCCCCCAGAGAGACGGTTGACCACTTCATAATCTGCTGTACAGAGAATTGTATAATGCATTTGAAAGAATCATGTGTGTCATGAACATGTGTGCAAAATGGAGAGCTATGTATGGGATGATTTTTTTGTTTTCTTATGGGACAGGTGTCTTTTTTTTTTTTTTTGATAGAGCGAAATGTTGGGGAAGGGGTGTAGGAGTGTCTGAGTGAGGAAAGCTGGGTGAGGAAGCAATTGCAGACAGAGAAGACAAAAAAGAGAAGAGACAGGGGTAGTGAAGGACATATGAGTTGGCTGAAAACCATGGATTGTCAAAGTGGTTGACAGTGAGAATCTAGTCCTTACCCAGTAGACTGTCATCACTGTCACCTCACTGCACCACTGGCTGCAGTGCCTGATGTCTGCTCCTCCTACAGGTGCTCTGCACTAGGATGGAGAGCAGGCATTCTATCCAGCATAGGCATGCACCAACAGTGTGGCACAAGAACCCACACATCATCCCTGGCCGTTTGTCATGGGTGATAAACTCACCCCCTCTGTCAATGCTCCAGGAGAGTGCCACAAGCCTGTCTTCTGAGGCAGAACTACCTGAGGAGCTGGGTAGCACAGGGGCAGAAGAGCAGTTGCCACCAGGTACTGTGCCAGATGTGTTGGTTAGCGGTGCTGTAGCTGGTGGAGTGGGGGCACATGGATCCCTTGGGACAGCCCTACCCCACTGTGCTGTGGGAAAACAAAAAATAAAAAAGTAACAAAAATAATAATATTAAGCCCCCCCCCCCCAAAAAAAAGAGAAAAAGTTGGGATGAGAGAAAAAAATGAGAACATTAGTACCTTTATATTTGACATATAAAGCATTGATACGATTATTTGACTCTATTTTGTTACCTTTACTTTTAACACTACAAACTCCTAACAAGGTTCTTCCTTACTTTTAAGATTACCCAGTTTATATCAAAGGTACACTATAGTACAGATTGTAGCCACCAATACTAGATGTGTGCATATATTTCACATATGCATGTTCCAGTTATACTGATTACAGATTACAGAAGGTCATTTGTGCCACTAGTATAGAGGTATGAAGTTGCATTCCAATAATGATAAAAACCTAACAGCATTGTAAATTTGGGAAGTGCAGTTTTTGAACCCACAAACAATGACTACATTAAAATATTGTACTGTTCTTTTGTCCTACACACTGCGGTGGTGGTGCTGCTGTAGCGTTGTCGCCTCACAGTAAGACGTCTTGTTCGATTCTCAGCTAAAGCACCTTCTGTGTGGAGACATGCGTAAATGGGCATACCTTCGTTGAAGGTTGTGCGTCAGGGCTGGCAACTCTGTACGTAAAAATTTACTGCCAATCATTAGCGGACCGGAGTTCCGCTGTGGTGACCCCTAACCGGGAAAAGCCGAAAGATACAACATACCACAACTGTTCTTTTGTCCTACAGACAACTGCATGCATAGTTTTCCTTTCACAGTTTAGAGATGCATGCCCACTGTTATTTGAGAATATAGTACGATTGCTTTCTGTTACAGACTAAGGCATGCATAGTTTCTTTTATAACTGGAATATGCATGTTGAATTTGATAAAACTCTATTAAATACCAGCTAAGCAGCCTTAATGTTTAATGCTACAAAATTACTACAGAAAATTTTATTATTATTATTCTTAAAATACTATTTAGACAGTACTGTTCTGATGTGTACATACCACATGCTTCTTGCATCCTTACTGGGCTCCTGGCATGGGTTTGAACATTTGAGATTCTTTCCTCAGCAGCTGTGGAAAAAACAGAAAAGATCAGAACACTGTTATGAATACAAGTCTTGACTATATTTGTTTTTTATCTCTTAAAATTAGTCACTGAAATTGACACTTACAAATCTGTGAGGTGTCCCCTGCCCAACATTTCCAGATCCAAAGGTCAAAGGTATCCCGCTTCCTTCTTCGGAGGTCATCAAAATTATATCTGCATTGCTCACCTGTGCAGGGGATTCCTTTTGCACTGGTTAAGGTTCCGGCAACACTATTCCAAGCTTTAGATTTATATTCTGAACTGGAATAGTCTCACTGCAGCAAACTGGGCCCATGCTCTCTAACTAGGAGTCCAACAAAAATCTTGAACTCAAGGACACCACAACTCTGCATCCGAAAGTGCACACCCTCTCCAGCAACTCTAGACATGCTTGCTGCCATAGTTCAAGCTCAATGTCTAATGAGCATTTCCTGCCAATTGCAGTTTATATGCTGTTGTTTCCCACCTATTGCACATCTCGTGTTTACTGACAGTGTACACATTTTGGATTTGCAACATTTGAAAATGTTGCTTATCCCTTACCACCATGCAAACATGGCAGGAAAAGGTGTGGAATGCCAGGCACAGTGTATGCATGATAATAAGCGATGTGCAACAGTGATGAACAATACAATTTCCAGCTGATTAGGTATACAGGCACTAGTGTAAATGGGCTAGTCAAATTTACCATCCATACAGTTCATCTACACTTGCAGCTATTACAACAAGAAGGTTGAAAAAAGTTGTATATCTTGCACTTTATTGCTATAATCTGCAATCTCACAACAGTAAAACAAAACTTTCACACCTTGTACTTGGACCCCACACCATCTGCACTCAACTCCTATACCTAACACTGCTGCCATGGGATTAGTGAGAGGATATCTGATATCTAAGTAATTGTAAGTTTCTCGCTGTTAGTTGTAGCACAATGCTGCTTATTGTGGTTGTGCTTTGCACAATATTATTAACTGAATCATCCGGTTCATATGGGTGGTTGTCTGGGTCCTGTCTACAACCTGGTTGGTCCATTCCTCCAGTTTGTATGTTGCTACTCTTCATGCAAACCAGCTAAGCATAGCTAAACATATTTATGCCAAGTGGCACATCGAGCAAACAGTGGAAATAAATAAATAAATAAATAAATAATTAAAATACAAAAGGCAGACTGTCCACAGTTTTGCAGAATATATTTGGCCTGTTCTTTGTAAAATGTGTGGTATATTGTGAAGTTACTGAAACTATACATGTCTATTCCTTACTGCATGTTTCAGAAAATGCATGCTTGCCCTTTGTCCTCTCATTAGTTTAGTGTTTGAGTGGAATGATCAACATTCAGTATACAGGTTCCTCAGCCAGTAACATTGGGGCAAGCAACAAAATCTTGCCTATGCATGCTGCACATCATTAATATTCATGCCACGAGGTTGTGTAACACCACTCTATGCACACTATCTCGTACACGAATACACTCCATGTAGGCTCTGCGTGGAACCTACATGGAGTTTATTGAACCCCAAGGATAATCTAATTAACTTACATAACTCAAAAAAGGTGACCAAAGACCAACACCCATCCTCCTTAATTACAGCAATAGATTGACCCTTTCTAGTTAAATCAGCGGCCTTCCTGATATGAAAGGTGTGCAGGGAGATGCCTAAGCTAAATACATTCTGGACTTGGAGAGCTTTAGACAGAACCACATTGAACATCCCAGGAATGATGAGCCTACTGTGACCCTCTTCAAACACCAATGTAGCAGGAGAAATTGGGACAAGGAATTGGGGCAGAGTCTGATCCCACTGTGTAGGAGACAACAAAAGAATAGAAATGGACCTGAACTTAACCAGGCATCCCTGAGCCAACTGATCCAATATGGAATAATGCAACCACATGTATATGGAACTGTTAAAAATATACACATCTTCCCAGAAGAGGGTAGGCAACTATTCTTCAACTCTAAAAGCCCCCCAATACATACAAGTAGCCAGACTGACAAAGGAGGCATAAAGTAAGGTACAGGGAATGATGGTATGAATACCTTGAATAATGAACTGCAACATGATTAGGTCAATAGGTCTGTGACCATTGGAGACCCTGCCCAAGGTCTTACCCCAACCACTGACCAATCTAACCATGCATCAATCTTTAGTAGACCTAATATCCTAGCCCAAAAACTGACAGCTGCCTGCTGAATTTGAATGGTCATTGTTCCTTGTCCAGTCACAATAAAACAGATGAATGGTTGTGGGTTCAGTTCAAGTAACCTTATTACATACAAACACATCAGGACTGAGGTTTTGTAACTTAAACATTAATAAAATTATAAACAGACTGACTACCACACTCATACTTGTTAACACGCTGGCTGTTCTCTCAAAATGGCACTGCTGCCTGCACATGCTCACTATTTATATGCACGTGCCTACATCTGGAAATACTTCTTAAAGGTACAATACACACTCTGTTCTACATCCTCCCTCTTTAAGAAATAGATCATACATGAAATGACAATGCACAATGGCATGCAATTATACAGAAATGATCTTTGACATGCACTTATACAAAACTAATTCTCTGACATCCAATTATACAAAATCAGACACGTATAAAACAATTATGTCCAGGTTGTGTGTATTTCACCCTAGATCTAGAAATACGACCTGATCATGTAACCTAAAAGTCAGAATTGGATCTAGCAATGGAGAATGTCTTCAAGGAATGTTCAGCTTAGGGAACAACTGGGACACGATCAGCAATGGGAATGGATAATGTGACATATTCTTCAGTATGAAAATTGTCAGGGTTGCTCTGACATCTAGACTCTGTATCATAGGTACGATGATGTGGTATTGTTTCTGACACAGGAAGATGCTTGCAGTTTCTCCTGTATTCTATACCCTCAAATTCCACTAAATAGGATTTCAGCTCGGCACATATACCTCTCACTTAACCAATTTGATTAAAGCCTTTCGCCATTTGCATCTTCACACTTTCTCCTTCTTTTAACAGATGAAGAAATCTGCTCATTTTACCATAGCTGGACTTCTGAAAAGAATGCTTATTAAAAAAGTTGGGCTTCGATTGTTCTGTTGTTTTTAGCATTAGGCACCAACAAATTAGACCTGATAGGCAAGGTTGTTCTGGTTTGCCTAGATAGAAGTCTCTGAGCAGGGGAGCCAAATAGGGTGTCACGGGGTATATTTCTGAGGTTAAGCAAATTCAAGAAGATATCAGTATTGTCACGCTTTGACCTCTTTGGTAATTGCTTTGCACTCTGTACTGCACGTTCAGCAAGGCTGTTTGACTGTGGGTATTCTAAACTACTAGTAAAATGGATAAAGTCCCACTTGTTTGCAAATCTCTGCAACAATTGACTGGGACACTGGGTACCTTTGTCAGAAATAACTTTGTGTGAACTACCATGGACTGAGAGATTACGTTTCATCTTAGTAATAACAGCACTGGATGTTAGGTTAGGTAGCAAAATGATCTCATACCAGTTAGAATAAGAGTCTACCAACACTAAGTAATGTTGGTTGTTCCATTTAAGTATGTCAGTGGCTACTGCTGACCAAGGTAGTTCAGGAATCTGGCTTAGCTGAAGTGGCTCTTTTTGCAGATGTGGTTTAGTACTGTAGCAAATTTAACAAGAAGAAAGCATGTCTTTTGATAGAGAAGCCAAAATACTAGTCCTCTTGCCCTTTTTTGGAAGAATTGGAACCTGGGTGGCCACAATTTAAAATCTGAATGTATTCAAGTTATAAAGAAGTAGGAACAATAATTTTATGACCTTTGAAAATTATACCATCGTCCATCAGCATCTCATCTCTGTATGGAAAATAAGGTTGTACTTCTGGCGGTACATAGGATTTCTTTGAGTGTCATCCAGCATTGATGAGGTGGATGAGCTTTTGTAAACTTGGATCAGTCTTTGTATGATCTCTCAGCTCATCAAGTCTTGTAGAAAAAGTATGTACTTCCATGACGTCAAAGTCACAATTCTCTGCATCAAGTTGTCTGTGGTATTTCTGGGTGATCTGGATAAGATATCAGCAAGATAAAGAAGTTTGTCTTTTGTAGACCCTTTTGAAATTGTACTTTTGTAATCTAAGCATAATTTTTTGTAGTCATTCTGCAGCAGTATGCATAGGCTCCTTTAAAATAGTGACTAGAGGTTGATGATCAGTTTCAATTTAGATAGCTTGGCCATAAATATAATCATGGAACTTTGAACATGCAAACAAAATTGCCAAAACTTCCTTCTCAATCAGAGCATACAGCATCTTAGTTTGGGTAAGAGTCCTAGATGCATAGGCAACAGGTCTGCCCTCCTGAAGAATAACTGAACCAAGACCAAACTTTGAAGCATCACAGGAAAGAACTTCTGGTTTGTGGACATCATAGTATCTCAATGTAGGTGGGTTTGCAATTTGCTGCTTGAAGTTATCATATGCTCTCTGGTGTTGTTCTAACCATGACCAGGCAACATTTTTGCATGTCAGATCTGTTAAACATGCTGATAACTCACTAAAGTCAGGGATGAATTTGCCCAAATAGTTAACCATACCAAGGAAACGCTGTATGGCTTGGACATAGTCTGGAGCTGACATCTCAAGAATTGCTGCTTGTTTGGATGGGTCTGGCCATACGCCTGTAGTAGTAAATAAATGACCTACATAAGTAACATCTGGTAGTCTGAATTTACATTTTAGAGGATTAACCTTTAAATTCACTTCACTCTCTCTGCCCAGAACTGTCCTGAGGTTTTTGTCATGCTCTGCTTCACCATTGCCTCTGACCAGTAAATCATCCATGATTATAGGACATAGATAGCCCAAAAAATTTTGATCCATTGTGCGCAGAAAGACTTTACTGGCAGAATTTATTCCAAAAGGCATTCTGAGGAATATATATCTACCAAATGGGGTACTGAATGTAGTCAACAGTGAAAACTTGTGATCAAGCATTACTTGCCAAAATGAACTCTTTGCATCTAAGACAGGAAAAAAAATAGTGGCATTTGGCATGAGGGTGGCAATCTCCTTGACTGTGCGCATAGAATGATGAGGTATCTTTAATGCCTTGTTCAAGTCTCTTGGGTCAATGCATATTCCGATTACATCCACATTTTTTGTGAGCAGCTACCGTGGAAGACACCCACTGAGTTGGTTCTGTGACTGGACAAAACACACCTTGCTGCACCATTTTGTCTAACTGGACCTTGACTTTGTCCTGCATAGCTATTGCAACTGTCCTTGCTGGTCTGACCACTGGACTGACCTCTGGGTCTACTTTCATGGAGTTTACAACTGGAAGTTTTCCCTAACATGTCATCGAAAACATCAGCATACTTTGAGAAAATAGCATCAGTGAAGCTGGAACTGGGACATGTGCTCAAATGTTGGACTTCTTTGGTAAATGAAAGCAGTTTAATTCTTAAACTGTCCCTGAGACGTAATAATGACTGCACAAGTCTTCAGACTACATAAAATTGCAAACTGTAACTATTCCCAGCCAAATAGCATGAACGCACTACTGAGCCTGCAGTTTGAATCTCTTCACTTCCATAAGCAACAAGCTTTGCACAACTGGACAAATTAAGTTGCTCACCAGCTCTCACTCTAGGAAATGTTTCTGCTGATACACCTTTACACTTTGAACCAGTGTCTATTTTGACCTCCGTGGGATTGCCATTGATCAGGACAGTACAAAATAGTTCATTCTTTGCCAAAAAATCTACTGCATTAACCTTTTCACTGACCACTGATACAACATCTACATAGAAAGTAGGGTTGCAACTCTCTATATAATCAACTTGCTTATTTAAGTGACCTTTCTTAATAACTGAATGAGGCTTGCCTGATTTACAAAACTTTTGAAACTGATTGGATTTTTTACACTTGTGGCCTTGTTGATCAAATGCTAAGCACTTCTTTCTTTTAGACTTATGATAGTTAACAATAAGACATGAGTTTTGTTTTGCTGACTCACCATTATACTTCATCAAGCATGTCTGTTTTGCAGAACTGGTCTTGGAGCTTGCCAGAAAGTTACGGGCCCTCCAAGGGAAATCTACAGAAGTTGCAGCTGCCATGTGTTTAGGCCTGTTTCTGCTTGCCATATGCTGCATGCTGTCTATGCTTGCTCTAGATGCTGATGAAAATAATCTCTTGTCACTGGTAAGCATACTTGTTTGCCTTTCTGTGAGGTCATGGATTTGACAAATCTCTATAGCTTTGCTCAATGCTAAATCACTGTCATGAAGCAAAATCTTTCTCACTGCAGCATTATTAACAACCACACACAAGCCTGTCCTTTATTAACTCATATTTCAAATCACCAAATCTGCATGTTTTTTGCTTTATTTCTGAAACCAGTGATATAAGCTGCAAAAGTTTAACCTGGCTTTTGGACTTTTGTATAAAATATGTGCCTCTCTAATGTAACATTTGTCTGGGGGTTACACATCTCTCTAAATGTAAGTTTCAAGCACTCAGTGTCATCTCTTGATTCAGCTGGTTCAACAATATAGCAGTTTCCCTCATCTCCTGCATATACTGCTAATGCATACACAAATGAATGCTCTCTTTCAGTGGCCTCTGACCCAGCTAAGTTAAGCAGAATAAATGCCCTTGTGTGTGCATCTTTGTCAAAAAAAGGAGCTTGTATGAAAATGTAGTATTCCTGCTCAAATACTCTCCAATTCTCTGCTGTACACTGGGTCTGCAAAATGCTTCTGCCATATCAACACCTAGTAGTGAAGGTGCTTGGAACTATGTAAGAACATAAAGACACATAAATATATGAGAACGTTATGCCTTGTAATTATGACCAATAGCAGAACAGACTCTTTGAAATAACTGCACTTTGCCAAATCAGTCTCCATAGCACAAGAACAGTTTTAAATCACTGTACCTTTTGAAATCACTCCTTATCGGTGTAAGAAATACAATGGAAAGACTGTACTTTGTGAATAAATGGTACACAGCAGAAGAAGCTCGAAGTGAGGAGCACTTTGAAATGAATGCACTTTGAAAATAAATTGTATACAGCGCAAAACTCTTCAAAATGGATGTACTTTGCAAAATAAGTCTGTACAGTGTAAGAAACACTTTGAAATGGTGGCACTCTGTTAATAAATGTACACAGCACAAGCATTTTTTTTGAAATGGCTGTACTTTGCACTTTGTAATATAACTGTACTTTGCACACAGCAAAATCTTTGAAATAATTGCACCGTAATAAAGCATGCACTCTGCAAACACTTTGCACACTCTAAGATACTTTGAACAACTGCAGTTATGCTTTGAATAGCTTCGGTCAATGCAAAATAGTAGTTCATGCCCAAGACACAGTTGTTTTACTAAACATCCAGTCACCTTGCTTTTTAAGTTTATTTTGCCCTTTTATTGCACTCATTATGCCCATTTAATCTCTTATCATGTTCATTATACTTTTCTTGTGCTCGTTTTACTTTAAACATGCTTGTTATGCAAATCAGAGATAATTCTGAGCCCTATATGAATATCTCTGCTAGTTTTACCAAATGTCATGATCTCGAGCATTTTGTTTAATTAATAATGTGTTTTGTGCCTTGCAAATACTCTGCTTCATTTTCTTTGCAAGATAAATCATTTGTGCAAGTTTTGGTTACCTGAAGTTCATTTCTGGCCCTTTTTTGTTGTTGAGCTCTGTATCACTCAAATGGTTCAGTCTGTCTTCACCTTCAATACTGTACCTCATGGCTTAAAGAAGTTGCATGCTCAATCACTATTCTGGCCCCATGTTGCTCATCTGGTCGGGATAAAACAGACAAATGGTTGTGGGTTCAATTCAAGTAGCTTTATTATACACAAACACATCAGGAATGAGGCTTTGTAACTTAAATTAAACATTAACAGGCTTACTACCACACTCATACATGTTAACACCCTGACTGTTCTCTCAAAATGGCACTGCTACCTGCACATACTCACTATTTATGTGTATGTGCCTAAATCTAGAAATGTTTCTTAAAGTTACAACAGACACTCTGTTCTACAGTCATAATGGCCTCATTCTGACTGCAGCTGGAAACCAAAAAATGGCAAATAAGAGAGGGAGCCCAAGTCTTGCTACCCACAGATATTTCCTAAACAAATTGCAAAAAGTCTGTAATAGATGAACCATAAGACTTCTTGGTGATAGTCTCCCATGATTGTAAAATCAAGTAGGTCACTATTATTTACCATTCAACCAAATGGAGTCCAGAAAAGAAGTGGGATCTTTGGATGCCACTGGAGCCAGTTCCCCTGAACTTCTTGATCTGTGAATGAGACAGGCAGTCTGCTAATACATTAAATTGGCCCAGAACATGAAGAACCCAAAATGACAAATTAATTATCAAACTATGTAACATGGATTGCCTGATAAAAGACTGAACTCTTGGAAACCTAGACACCCTCTTGCTCAAAATGTGCTGCTGAAAGGTTGTTGCAATGAAAAAAATACTTTTCTGTCCCTAAAACACCAGTGCCATCCAACTGGACATAAGCATGAGAAACATAATATCCCTTCTAACCTGATTGTCCAAAGAAAAAGGCCATGGGGAAGAAATCCATCTGCCTTAACAGTAATCACCCATTCTGAGCACTCTCCTGCTGCATCCATAACCAATTGAACCTCCATTGAGGACAGCTAATCCTTCTGTCAAAAAACATTACCATTATGGTGGGCCAGACAATACTTACAAATAACTAACTCCTCCTTGACCCTCCTAGTCACTCTGACCAGGTGATGCTTCTGTTGTACTCCTCTTAGAAGATTGGCCGAAATCCAGACAAAGGACCTGCCTGGGACAATTGCCCAACATGCAATACTGAGAAGACCCAGAAGCTCCATGAGCTGAGATACTCTAACCTTTTTAAAGCCCAAAAATTGACAAATTACCTCTTTAAGCTTTTGTACCTTATGCAAGGGAAGCCTAAACACAGAGACAGAAACATCAATTTCCAGGGCTAAGAAACACAGTGTTCTGACAGGGCCCTATGCTTTGCCTTCCACAAGTGAAACATCCAGTTCCCATCACAGTTCAACAAGGGCTTTAGTCCAACATTCACCACAAAATGCAAAGCATGTGGTGAGCAGGTTGGATCTAAAGAGTGGACTCATCATAAATGATGTGGCTTCAGGACAATGTCATCTGTGCCGCAGAAGGCAATTGGTACTGAATGCATGGTTAAAAAAAGACAGAAAGTGCATGGTGTAATGTTAGATTTGAGATTAGTCAAGGAGTGATTAAAAATTGCATAAGGCTCTGTGGTATTTTATACTTATGGAAAGATTTGGAGATGAGGAAAAATCTATCATGGACCAAGATCAATATGAATCTTATGGATTAAAACAATCATAGGCATTAATAAAGTCTTAAAGTTTCACATTTATTACACATATTTGAGATGCACTGTTTATCTTAGTGTTGACTCTGATTCAAACTCCATTTTTCCATATAATTATACTGTCTCGAACAAATGCAACAATGATTACATTGAGAGTAAACTAAGGGGAAAAATCAAGGTGACCACATGGACTACACAATCAGTAGTCTATCATCAGTGCCGTAACTTTCCTGCATTACCTGAGTGAGAAAGATCCTTTTGATCAGTACTGGCGCACCCTGTAATCATCCCAAGACAAACATGTATGGAAATTATCCTCTCCTTAAAGATTTGATGGTATTCATTTTATATATAACATTACATCCACTCCTTAATGATTTGATAGCGTTCATCTTATATAAAAGATTGCAAACAAGTTTTGTTTACAAAACATGTGCATTCCAAGATAAAATATTAAATTCAGACATTATCTTTAGGAAACTGGTAAACAACAACAGAGATTATATAATAATGGGCTAAGCACACAAATACACACATGACTATCCAACTACACAGTCTGAAAGTAATGATATATAACTTGCAAAACATCACATGCTTGCCTATAATATCTTGACAGAATAGATATACTTGCATATATTATTGTCATTAGCTGCTCAAGCCCCCCATAAGAATTTAACATCTGAAACCAACAGGGCAATGCAAAAGAGAAGTCCAAGATGGCTAGTCTCTCACCTTAAGATCTAATCTTAAACCCACTGTATGAAGTTATCTTTTACCCATACATGTACACTGACACTCATTCGATTAGCAAGAATAATATATGCAAGTATATCTATTCTGTCAAGTTAGCAAGACTTGTCAGAACTACTTAGTCTTAATATACCACTACTCTACTCTGCAACACAAATTCATAAACGGGAATCACAATCTTAATTTAAGAGATTTTTAACTATCATGTTAGGGCCATTTGAACCCCTGGAAGTGAAGATATAATATATCTTCCCAGGTGAAGTTTGAGTCTTTAGAGATAAACCTAATTATTTGACAGTACTAGAACTAGTAACTTCTACTTAACTATTGCAATAGCTATGTAAACATCAATGTTGATCAAACAAATTCATGGAATAATAAATAGTAGCTACTTATGCCATACTGCAAAACAGTGAGACTAGTTAGGAACAGGTGTCAAACATAGTCTTTAGTTTTCTTATACTCTGGGATAACCAAATAGCAGCATTTAGTAAGTGAACTCAAAGTATTTATTCCTCTTTGTCAAATGTAGGGCATGAAGACAGAATGGTTTTATGAAATTCAAAATATTACAGTTTTAAAACATGACCATTCAAGATCATTCAAATGCCCAGATAAATGTCATTTTGGGTACTGAAGAGAGCCAATAACCCAGGAATAAATGTGCAATGCCTGTAATCATAGGAAAAAGCACAGGGAAACACATTTGTGGAAACTAGAACTAGTTAACAATAAGTAGCTGCCATAATTTTAGTCCCCTGTATGCAAAGGACAGAACAAGCTGATCTGGCAAATAAATACTTTATTCTAGCTATGGATAATGTACAACATTTATGTAGTACATCTGTAGTACAAAGATAAAAAACAACCAGACCTGATAAACGATACGGCTCTAAGCTGAACAAAGTAGAAATCCAAAAAAGAAGCTGAGCCAAACCACCACAGCTGAAAAAACTTCAGTTTAATGAAGAACAAACTTAATGTAGTATATCTGTGGTACAGCAGGGAACAAACTATTTAATCCATGACACCATTTCCTTCTTCTTTGTTCAGCTGTTCCCATGATGGCTCACCACAGAGGATCATTAGTTTCCATTTCTTCCTGCCCTCTGCATCTTCCTCATTTCCTCTTACCTAGCAGCTCCATCCTTAGCATCCTTTTCCTAATATATCTTGCATCCCTCCTCAGCACATGTCCAAACCAATGCAATCTCGCTTCTCTGGTTTTATCTCCAAGCTGTCCAACCTGGGCTGACCCTCTAATATACTGATTCCTAATCCTGACCATCCTAGTCACACCGAGTGCAAATCTTATCATCTTTAACTCTGCCACCTCCATCTCTGATGGCTGCCTTTTTGTCAATGCCACCGTCACCAACCCATATAACATAGCTGGTCTCACTACCCACTTGTAGACCTTCTTTTTCACTCTTACTGGTATCCGTCTGTCACAAATCACTCCTGACACTCTTCTCCACCCACTCCACCCTGTTTGTACTCTCTTCTTTACCTCTCTTCCATACTCACCATTACTCTGAACTGTTGATCCCAAGTATTTAAACTCATTTACTTTTGCCAACTCTACTCCCTGCATTCTACCATTCCTCTATCCTCCCACTCATTCACACACATATATTCTGTCTTAGTCCTGCTGACCTTCATTCCTCTTCTGTCTAGAGCATATCTCCACTTATCCTGTTCCCTACACTCATTACAGATCACAGTGTCATCCACAAACATCATAGTCCACGGTGACTACTGCCTGATCCTGTCTGTCAACCTGTCCATCACCATTGTAAATAAGAAAGGGCTCAGACTTGACCCTTGATGTAATTCCACCTCCAACTTAAATGCATCCATCACTCGTACTGCAGACCTCACCACTGTCACACTACCCTTGTACATACCCTGTACCCCTCTTACATATTTTTCAGCCACTCCCAACTTCCTCATACAATACCACAACTCTGCTGTAGGAAACCTGTCATATGCTTTCTCTAAGTCCAGAAAGACACAATGCAACTCCTTCTGACCTGCTCTATACTTCTCCATCAACACTCTCAGAGCAAACATCGCATCTGTAGTGCTCTTTTCTGGCATGAAACCATACTGCTGATCACTAATCATCACCTCCCTTCTTAACCTAGCTTCCACTACTCTTTCCCATAACTTCATGCTGTGTCTGATCAATTGTATCCCTCTGTAGTTACTACAGCTCTGCACATCACACTACTTTTTTAAAAATCAGTACCAAAGCACTTCCCCACTCCTCAGGCATCCTCTCACTTTCCAAGATTTCATTAAACAATCTGGTTAAAAACTCCACTGCCATCTCTCATAAACACCTCCTTGTTTCCACAGGTATGTCATCTGGATCAACAGCCTTTCCATTCTTCATCCTCTTCATAGCTGTCCTTACTTCCTCCTTTTATAAATTGCACTTCCTTATTCACTATCCCCACATCATCCAACCTTCTCTCTCTTTCATTCTCTTCATTCATCAGCCCCTCAGAGCAAGTTTCCCTCATTATTATTTATCACCTTTACCTGTGCACCTCTTTCCCAGCTCGTTCCCTCTGTCTAGCCAATTGGTACTGGTCCTTTTCTCCCTCCTTAGTGTCCAACCTTTCATATAACTCTCCATATGCCTTATCCTTAGCCTTCACCACCTTTCTCTTTACCATCCACCTCATCTCCTTATGCTCCTATCTACTTTCTTCATCTCTCTGACCATCCCACTTCTTCACCAAACTCTTTCTCTGTATACTCTCTTGTACTTCTTCATTCCACCACCAGGTCTCCTTGTCCTACTTCCTCTGTCCAGATGTTACACCATGTACTGTTCTAGCTGTCCCCCAATATCAGCTCTGCTATAGTTACCTAGCTATTCGGTAACACTTCACTGCCACCCAGTGCCTTTTTTAACTCTTCCCTGAACTCCACCTCACAATCACCTTTTTTCAACTTCCACCATTCGATCCTTGGCACTACCCTCACACTTGTCCTCTTCTTCTTGATAACCAGTGTCATCCTAGACACCACCACCCTATGAACTTCACTTTCCCCTGTCACCACTTTACAGTCTCCAAATCTCCTTCAGACTGACCCTCCTGTATAGGATAAAATCCACCTGTGTGCATATTTTTCCACTCTTGTATGTCACCCTATGCTCCTCCCTCTTCTTAAAACAGGTATTCACCATAGCCATGTCGATCCTTTTCACAAAATCCACTACCATCTGACCTTCTGCATTCCTCTCCTTAAAACCATACCTACCCATCACTTCCTCATCCCCTCTGTTCCCTTCACCAATATGCTCACTGAAATCCGCTTTTATCACCACTCTCTCACCCTTGGGTACAGTCACCACTACTTGATCCAACTCACTTCAAATTTTTTCTTTCTCATCCATCACACACCCAACTTGTGGAGCATAGTCATTAACAACATTCATAATCACACCATTAATTTCCAGCTTAATAAACATCACTCTATCTGACACTCTTTTCACCTCCAAAACACTTTTGGCATACTGTTCCTTCAGGATAACTCCTACACCATTTCTCCTCCCATCCACCCCATGATAGAACAATTTGAACTCACCTCTGATACACCTGGCCTTACTCCTCTTCCATCTGCTCTCTTGCACGCACAATATATCAACCTTCCTTCTCTCCATCATATCATCTAGCTCTCTCCCTATACCAGTCATACTGCCAACATTCAAAGTTCCTACCGTCACTACCACACTCCTAACCTTCCTCCTCTCTTCCTACCTTGGGCATGCCTTCCCCCTCGTCTTCTGCTTCTCCTTCAGCCATGAGTAGCCCAATTTCCACCTACACACTGATGGCTAAGAGTACTTGTGGCAGCCAGTGTTAATCTGGGGCTCAACCAATCTGGTACAGAAATGCGTACTGTTGTCTGCATATGTCATGTGGTAATGTGGCAAAAGTTTTACACCTGATGCTCTTCCTGACGTAACCCTTCCCATTTCCCCTGGCTTGGGACCAGCAAGAAGAAATGCTCTGGCTTGTGCATCCCCAGTGGCTGGGTTCCATAACACCATTTCCACCTATTAAAATTACCACACAAAACAGAGTTACAATAGTTTCCACAGGTTATATATAACAGTCATTTGATCTAGAATAGCTTCCTAAATTTTCATAAAAAGATACATGAAATATGATGCTGGGCCAGGCTTATAAAATACAACTTCCCAAACGTCTGAAATAAACTGTCCCTGCATGTTATGCAGTGTGACTGAATATCTTCCTTTAAACAATACCTAGATAACTACATGATTATTCACAAATTGACTCCAGGATTTACATCAAGGCTGCCCTGAACAAAGGAGATACATCCTGGGGTAGGTTCTTACAAGTATAAAATATCATAAGATTCATCAGCCTTTGAATATCTATGAATCTATGAATCTAGTGAAAAGTTGTTATAGAAGCAAGCATATAATTCCATCAAGAGTTTTGTCTAAGTTGCAAAATTATCATTTAGAAGTAAAGGAATAAAAATGGACAAAGTGAATCTTCTTGTTACAAAACTGAAATGAGATATCTCTATGCTCCATTTTGCATTCATTAATCTTTGTATTCAGTAATTTAGTCATATTTACAAAAAGGCAAAGTTTAATGTTGTCCTCCCAATGCAGACATAGTTGATCATAGAAATTAAATAATAAGTAGAATTGGTTGTCAGCGCTGCCTAAGAGAACAGGAACACCAATTTACATGCAAAACATTAAAGTTGCTTCCTTACTGGGCAATCAAAGGTCCAGGGGTATCCAGGAGATACTAGTACCATTTTTCCAAGCAACAGAAAAAGATAAAATGGGAACCGATTTAATTATTAGATATTACATGACATTAGCATCACACATTTACTGTATGAGCCTCATTGTCTATATTCTTGAACAGTATAAGGCATGAGCACAGATAAAAGACAATGCATAGAATGTATTCCACAAACAGAAATTTTAGATGAGAACCATTGTTAAGGATACATTTGTGCAAATACGACAGAGAACCACCTGCAAAAAAAAAAAATATATATATATATATATATATATATATATATATATATATATATATATATGAAAGGTACAAAGGGCTCCAAATACAGGAATCCACAACAAATAAAACACAAGCAGGTCCACCACAGGATGAGGGTGACAATAAGGCTAAGACCACGAACAGTTGTAGGAAGCAGTTTAATCCACAAACACAATGACTGAGCGCTTTCACCAGAAAACCTGGTATCATCAGAGTCTTACGTAAGACTCTGATGATACCAGGTTTTCTGGTGAAAGCGCTCAGTCATTGTGTTTGTGGATTAAACTGCTTCCTACAACTGTTCGTGGTCTTAGCCTTATTGTCACCCTCATCCTGTGGTGGACCTGCTTGTGTTTTATATATATATATATATATATATATATCTATATATATATATATATATATATATATATATAATCTATCTGCATATAGTTCCTCTTTACATCACATTATCCCATTTAGAGGAAAAATAAGCCACTGAAAACTGTAAAGGGAGCATTTAGCGGGATAGTAAGCCACTGAAAAATACAATTTACACACTAAATGCAAGTTTAGCAGAACAGTTTTGACAAAGCTATGAAGTTTCATTTTGTTATTAGCTTTATAGCCTGACCTACTCCAGGAAAAGATGATAAGAGGTATGCCTTTCAAAATCTGATACCACAATGAATCATAAACTAGAGGGATGATGCTATATTGAATCTTTTCTTACTTTGTTAAGCCAGAATTAATTACATTTAACAAATTATTGCATTCATTACTTACCTTAGTAACAGCCATTTTTGTTTTCATTAGTTCATAGGTTCATAGGTTCATAGGTTTATACTAGGCTATCTGCCCTAAGGCATTTATAAGCCTAGCCCAAATTTTTGTGGCTTACGCCACCCCTTATATGAAAAAATACTGTGCCCATTAGTTTGTTGTGCCTCTGTCCAGCAGTGACACAGAGATGATTCCGGGGATAAACCTACGATCTCCCATCCACAGGTCAAGATTTCTCTTGAACAGAGCCAGCGAGGTGCTCTGTCTCACATGGATCGGGATTTTATTCCACAGCATAGGGAGTCTCTGAGTGATAAATCTATCCCTCCAGCACGTCCTATTTATATCCGTGCTAAGGTTTAAGTCGCTTGCTCTAGTGGTTTTGGTGGATTTGGATTTTTTGAGGTGGAGCATGTCCATTAATTCCGGGTTGGACATGGCCTTGTATGTCAGGCACATGTTACCTCTGAGCAGACGGTATGTAACTGAATAGAGCTGGAGTTTCTTCAATCTGGCAGCATATGACAGATTTTGGAGTCCCTTTATCCTTTTGGTGAGGAACTTTTGGGGTCTCTCCAATTGCTGCAGATGTCGGGTGAGATACATCCCGAATGGGGCATTGTACTCGATCATTGGTCTGATAAGTGAAGAGTACAGGGGAACAATGACCTCACTAGATCTGGATGTGAATCCCTTCATTATCAGGTGGGCAATGTAGAAGGTCTTTCTAACCACTTTAGCAATGTGAGTGTCAAAAGAAAGGCCACTGTCAACCTGGGTCCCCAGGTCCCTGATAACCTCTTCTGTGCTTAGTGGATTGCCAGCTATATGGTAGCTTGGGGTTACCTTGTTTTTCCCAAAGGGTATGACTATACATTTTTTGGCGTTTAACTTCAGGCCATGGCTCTGGCACCAGCTATCTGTTTCTGTGAGTCCCTTCTGAAGGATATCCGTGTCCGATGCACTTTCCACTATGGCACCCAGTTTGCAGTCGTCTGCAAACTTTGTCAGCCAAAGTCCTCCCATGTTGGCCTGTACTTCTGAGAAGTAGATGCCGAACAATAGGGGGCCAAGGATCGAGCCCTGTGGGACACCACTTGTGACCGGCTTGGAGTCTGACATAGCGCCAGCAACTCTAACCCTGTGGGTTCTGTCCTTAAGCCAGTTTGCAACCCATCTTGTGACATATGGGTTTACATTTAAGCTGGTAAGTTTTTCTACAAAACCCGAGTGGGGTATTGTGTCGAAGGCCTTTGCAAGGTCAAGGTAGGCTGTATGGACTGCCTTTCCCTCATCAATGGCCTCGGTGACTGTTTCGAAGAAGTCGACCAAGTTCAAAAGGCATGATTTGCCCTTGACGAAGCCAAACTGGGTCGGGTCCAATGTCTGCAAGTCCCCTATATCTTTGTTTATGAGCTCCATTATGATCCTCTCCATAGCTTTGCAGACTAGACTTGTTAAGCTTATGGGGCGGTAATTACCAGGGTCTGTAGAGGCACCGCCTTTGTGGAGTGGGACCACAGTTGCCGTACGCCACTCCTTGGGCACGTATCCTGTGGTAAGGCTGAGATTAAACAGCTGCCTTATGTGCGGGTTTAATTCCTCATTTAGCTCGTGTAGCACACAGCAGGGGACACCATCCGGTCCCATTGATGCTGTGTTTTTAGCTTTAGAGAGCAGCTTTCACCTGCGCATTTGAGATGTCTGGGAGGCTACACTCTGCTGGGATAGTTCTCTCCTTTAAGGGGGGGGGGTGAAGTTTGCACTGAACCTGTCTGCCAGTATGTTGGCAATGTCTGTGGGTTCAGTGAATTTTGTATCATTTTGGACTAATTCTGAGCATATCTGGGAGTTTCCACCCAGGTTCCTAACATAGCTGAAAAAGGCCTTATGATTGTCCTTTGAATCCATGGCAATTTTTCTCTCAAAATTGGCCTTAGTTGATTTTATGAGTGCTCGTAATTTTTTACTAATAATGATCAGGGGTGACTTCCTTTTTATGGATTTTGTTCTATCATGTAATAGCTTTCTCCTCTTATTGTAAAGTTTGTTAATGGCTGGGGTCCACCAGACTGGACGTTTGCCCTTTGTGGAAAGAGTCTTGGTTTTATTTGGGATTGCCTGATCCATGCAGTCCTGGAGGTGTTCATAGAAGGCATTTGTAAGGGCTTCTGCAGCTTGGGTTGTGGTTTCCACTGGCTCAGGGGCCTTGAAGGATACCACACCAGTCTTGAGTAGTGTGAAGTTTGCTTTAGAGAAGTTCTTCACTGTGGTCTTTTTTGTTTGAGGTGGGGGCGGGATGTGGATTTCCAGTGAGATTAGTTTATGATCAGATCTCACCAATGAGGGATATACTTCCGGTGTGGAGCATTTTGTCCCCATGTTTGTGATAATGAGATCTAGTATATTTTCTCCTCTCGTGGGAACAGTGACTAGCTGTTCCATGGCATTTGAATTTATGAACTCCAGGAACCGTTGGGCTAGAAAGTTAGGGCTTGAGTAATAAAAGTCACTTTTTATTTTCAAAGGATCTCTTATTTTTAGCACTTACCACTAGCTGATGTCTAGAACTAAATCCTTCTGTTTAGCTTGACATCTAACAGCACATCTCTCTCTAAACCTTCTCATCTATATCACTCTTCTTCAACCTTACGAAGTGTGCATAACCACTTTTCTTTTCCTAATACACTTTGTTAGTTACTTCACTACTTACCACTTCATCTCATAAATGTTTCTCTTTTATATCAAGCACGTGATCGTACTATTGCTCTTAACACCTCATGCTGATCTCCTACCTTCTCAGTAATACATATCTACTTCTACCTTACCGAGTACTATGTGGAAATAAGTGTTGACAGCTGATCCTCTTTTACTCAACCCATAATTTCCTAGTAGCAAATGCTTGTTTCTTAACTTTTTCTAATTCCATTTCTGCTTCTTTTTCTACCATACAAAGTACATGATAGCAGAAACTGCTTCTAGGTATTTGTAGCATATACCCTACTTTCCTACCTGGGAATTCTGGCAACAAGTGCTTCAATCTGCACTCTGTCTACTCTATCTGGCAATAATTACAGTGATTGCCTTCTTCTAACATTTCTCGATTTCTGCCTTAGCCTACCAGTCACATCCCTTTACCACATTTAATGCATGCTTCCTCTTCCGTCTTACACAGAGTTATACTGAGAGCAGATCTTTTGGAATCTGGGCCTGATGTAATTCTGCTTATAGACAGGCCTTGCACTGAAGTAATTTTCTTACATTGAGACATGCCTTTCAGAATCAGGGTAGGAAAACACCAGCGTAAGTCACTGACACTGGGAGCAACTCCTTTGGAATCTGGCCCATTATCTTTTCTTTTTATGGTATTGCATAGAATGAAAATCTTATTGCTCATACCACTGTTTTTTTAATTCTATCTGATCTGTCAAGCATAATAAACAAACAATGCAAGCTTACTCTTATTCTAGACATTACCCATTTCATAGACAGCTTTCAAAATAGCTCCCTTTCTTGGGAGACTGCCTATCCACAAAGCACAGTAATAAATTATTGATGATTCTTTATTTCATTGTCCCCTTGAATTTCTTGATGACTTGTTATAAGACTATAAAGCTAAATAAATATTTCTATACTCATATAAAAGTCTTTTGGCTTTTCCTGGATTTTTACAGTGCCGAGTTGCCAGCCCGACACCCAACCACCTTCAAAGAAGGCACACCCATTCATGCACACACCTACCTGCATCTCTTCAGATGTCACTCAGCCATGGAGAAGACATGCAGACTCCACACAGAATGCGCTCCAGCCAAGAATCAAACGGGAGAACCTCTTTCTGTGAGGCGACAACGCTAACTGCTGCACCACCGCAGCCCTTATAGTCATATAGCATTTGTAAATAAGTTTTGCAGTCTTGGTTTATACCTATTATATACTATATTGAAGAGTACATGAAATAATAGTAAATCAAAGGTAATATGTTTATCAGACTGGAATATTTGGTGAATTTTAACAATCTGTATTACTTATTTAAAAATATCATCTGAAGCCTTGCTTAGATTGCATAAGCAAATATTCACTATAACCAAATATTCCCCATTTTGCATTTAAAGTACTATTATATTTAGCTATAGTTCATGTGTGACTTTAAAGGAAAGGAAGTGGTCTATTTCATATATGAACACCAAAACCCAGGATGCAGAGTTTGATTCTGTCATGTTTCATTCACCTTCTGTTTGACCTTGAGCAAGTCTTTTAACCAGACAGTACTTTCAGGCAATAGGGAATATGGTAAGACTCCTTAAAGGTCTGCTAGACTATATGCCAATGAACCTAAAAAAGAAATGAAAAGACGAGGGAAAATAAGAAATCCTTAAGTGTTCTTCTTTAATAGCACTTCTTTCAGTACAGTATAAATGAAATAGTCATAGCATTTTTTTGGAAGCAAGGAATAATGATCAAGCACTTTGGAATCTTTGTTTTAATGACAAACTCACTTCTACAATCTGTCTCTATTGTGGTATCACAAGGTGACTCAGAGAAAATACCGCATCTGTCTAGGTGTTTAGTGTCAACTATGCATTAACTTTTAGTGTTATTAAGTTACACAATCTAGAATGCAAAGAGACAGCAACATTTTCTCATAAAGGTTTCCCCAGTCATTATTTTCTGAAAATTCAAATATAGATGTTTAAAAAAAAAAGTCAGAATTTTTCTTCTCATTGATCAACCTTGTAATAATTCTTACTGCCTTGTCCTCCAACTGTTTTTCTTGTGAGACACAATAGATGAAATCATACTCCCTGTAAGTATTAACAGGCAAATGCCTTTCATCAGATGTTCTCCTGTGAAAGAAAGGGGATGAGTGGGACAGTTTATTTGCATAATGAGGTAGCCTTACATGTGAAGTGATAACTAATAAAGAACAGTTCTCTTTTTCTCTCTCTCTCTCTATATATATTTTATATATATATATATATATATATATAGAGAGAGAGAGAGAGAGAGAGATGTAGATATATAAATATAGCTGGCTAGGTGACACAGCGGTGCAGAGGGTAGATGATTGTCACTGTTGATGTAACACCCCACTCCTGTGTACAGGAAAAATGGGTTGTGGAGATATTTATCTATCCATATGTCCACACACACACACACACACACACACACACACACACACACACACACATATACACACGCACATACATGCACACCCCTATATATATATATATATATATATATATATATATATATATATATATATATATATATGTATATGGATAGATAGATAGATAGGTAGATAGGTACATATATGTGTTAGCCAAAAGGTAGAATCACATTTGATAGAAGTGTTTTTGTAGCCATAAAAAGAGAGAATGCACAAATGAGTGAATACTCATTTCAGTAAATCACATATGGATGAATTTAGTTTCACATATTGTAGGTAAGCAAGAGTGTGCAGAAAAGTTAATGTTTGAATGAAAAACTGCTGGCTGTGAAGATGTACAAGACAATGTTGCAGCAGTTGTTGTGAATATGTAAGTGTTTGCTGGTTAGTGTTAGAATGAGGGTTACAGTAGGGATAGAGTCAGTGCTGTACACATTTTGTGTTGTCTGTATTGTGTGTCATTTTGTCTTGTGTAGGGGAAAGGTTTTTAGTAACATAATGTAAAGAGTTAGGAGTAGGGATAGGGTCAGCTGACATGATTAAGGTGGGCGGGAGAACTCTTGGTTTGCCAAGATTCTCTGATGTCAGTGCAACTCTATAAAGAGAAAAACAGGTGTTACATTGCCTGCCAGTGTCCATTCTTTGCCCTAGATGCAATGTGCAGTGGTCATGTACTGAGACTAAATAAATTAAATGGGCTTGTTAGCAACCTCTAATAATGTCAGATCTGCTAGTACAACAGCAAACATTAACAAATGTATTACAAGAATGAACTGAGAGCACTTGAGTAGTCATCTGCAAACTGTTATGACTACTCTGCTGTGAGCTTGTGTGAGATGAAAAGATATGGTATACATGATCAGGCATTGTCAATAAACCTAGGTATAAAGCCCTTTATAACATGCTGACTCACTGATAGGACCCAGGAGTTTAGAATCAATGAGACTACCTCCACAAAGAGGCCAGTCAAAAATGGAGTCCTGACGGGATCTGTGCTGGGCCCACTCCTCTTTGGCATCTACTTCATGGATGTCAAAGCCAATGAAAAAGACCTCTGGCACACCAAGTGCACAGATAATTACAAACTGGGAACAATCATTAAATCCCTACAAGATAAGAACACCTTTGCTGAAGGTCTAATGCAGACAAATGGTTGGTGCCACAGTCATGGCTTGAAACTCAATACCCAGAAATGTATTATAGTACCTTTTGGGAAGTCTGCCATTCAGGTTCAGAGAGGTCATCATACCACGATACTCAGCAATCATTAGGCCCACCATTCAGTGTAATGCCCCCTTCGGTATATACCTAACCAGACACATGCAGCAGCACGAATGTCCACAAAGGTTCCTTACAAAAAGAATACAGGGAATAAACACAATGTCTTACAATGATCACCTCAAATCTCACTCTATATCTCCTTACTCAGTATCATACTGACTTCTGAGAGTTGATCTTTGACTGGCATACAAGGCATCCCAAGACCCTGTTTTGATGAATATTTTGCTCACCTGCAAAACAGACAGCATCAGAACTACTAGATTGTTGTTGTATCTTTCGGCTTTTCCCGGTTAGAGGTCGCCACAGTGGAACTCCGGTCCGCTGATTATTGGCAGTAGATTTTTATGTACAGAGTTGCCAGCCCTGACATACAACCTTCAACGAAGGTATGCCTATTCCCGCATATCTCCACACAGAAGATGCTTTAGCTGAGAATCGAACAGAACGTCTTATAAAAGACCTAAATTTTGCATGCAATATAAATTGGACGCATTGGAAAGACAAATATGTTTCTCAGAAAATTCAAAGTCTCTGGGTTAGGCTTCCTATCCATGTGAATCAGCATTCCTCCCCATTCTTGTTTAATCACAACTTGGCAAATAGACAAAAAACGCAAGCACCAAATGCAGTAACAATTCACCAAAAAAGACTAATAAATTAAATACATAAGTATTTTATTTAAGTATAATGTACATCCCAGACCGGTTTCAGCCAACAGGCTTTCCTCAGTAAGAATGAAAGTAGTTACAACTGTGAAATGTCACACATGTATATATATAACATGAACCATCCAATAGGATTCTTCCCAAAGTGTTCTTCCCAGCATTCAAATTGTTTCCTATGTGGAAAATGAAAAGAGAATGAAAAGTTATGCAATAAACTACATTATTAATATATAATGTAACAAATAAAAAATAAAGAATAATGAATAAAAATGAAACACATAATATCATAAATGGTCATTCAAACTGGGTGAAAACAAAGCACCCAGTTTAATGATCCAATACTTCTCTTTTTTAGTAAGGATCGAATGCCATCCTTGCTTGTTGGATCTGTCACCAAGAATCCTGTCAATAATGGTGTCCTGCCTCTTCTAGCTAGGGGTTACAATGAGCAGGACATCCAGGGTGCTCGACAAGTTGCCTCCAACTCAACCAGAACTCACTTCTTACATATCGTGGTAAAACTTATACTGAACAGGATGAATCTATTCGGTTGTTCACAACATTTGGACGAAATATCAACTTAATCAGGAATGTTATGTCCAAGCATTGGAACATTCTCACTGCCAATGACGAACTTACACCTCTGATTGGTGATGTATGTAAGTATGGATATAGAAGAGGCAGGACAGTTGGGTCATTTTTCTCAAAAGGGTAAGCTCGGCTAGAGTTATACACCATCAATTAACCATGACAGATGACAAATTATGGGGCACTTACAACTGTGGTCCTTGCTCATCATGTCCATTTATTTTCACATCCAAACAGTTCACCAGCAAAAACACTGACAGGATTTATGACTTAAAACTTTTTGGCAATTGTAACAGTGATTGGGTAGTGTACATTGCAACATGTACATGTGGCTCTTTTTATGTTGGACAAACATCACGATCACTTCATTTACATATGTCTGAGCATCGTAGTGACATACGAACCAAGAGAGAGACCAATGCTCTATACAGACATTGCCTACACCCCAACTCAGCCAGATTCCAGTTCACCATTATTGACAGGATTCTTGGTGACAGATCCAACAAGAAAGGATGGCATTCAATCCTTACTAAAAAAAAGAAGTATTGGATCATTAAACTGGGTGCTTTGTTTTTACCCAGTTTGAATGACCATTTATAATATTATGTGTTTTATTTGTATTCTTTATTCTTTATTTTTTATTTGTTACATTATATATTAATAATGTGGTTTTATTGCATAACTTTCCATTCTCTTTTCATTTTCCACATAGGAAACAATTTGAATGTTGGGAAGAACACTTTGGGAAGAATCCTATTGGATGGTTCATGTTATATATGCATGAATAAATACTTAAATGTAAACCCATATGTATAAATACTTAAATGCAAACCCATATGTCACAAGATGGGTTGCAAACTGGCTTAAGGACAGAACCCACAGGGTTAGAGTTGCTGGCGCTATGTCAGACTCCAAGCCGGTCACAAGTGGTGTCCCACAGGGCTCGGTCCTTGGCCCCCTATTGTTCGGCATCTATTTCTCAGAAGTACAGGCCAACATGGGAGGACTTTGGCTGACAAAGTTTGCAGACAACTGCAAACTGGGTGCCATAGTGGAAAGTGCATCGGACACGGATATCCTTCAGAAGGGACTCACGGAAACAGATAGCTGGTGCCTGAGCCATGGCCTGAAGTTAAACGCCAAAAAATGTATAGTCATACTCTTCGGGAAAAACAAGGTAACCCCAAGCTACCATATAGGTGGCAATCCACTAAGCACAGAAGAGGTTATCAGGAACCTGGGGACCCAGGTTGACAGTGGCCTTTCTTTTGACACTCACATTGCTAAAGTGGTTAGAAAGACCTTCTACATTGCCCACCTGATCATGAAGGGATTCACATCCAGATCTAGTGAGGTCATTGTTCCCCTGTACTCTTCACTTATCAGACCAATGATCGAGTACAATGCCCCATTCAGGATGTATCTCACCCGACATCTGCAGCAATTGGAGAGACCCCAAAAGTTCCTCACCAAAAGGATAAAGGGACTCCAAAATCTGTCATATGCTGCCAGATTGAAGAAACTCCAGCTCTATTCAGTTGCATACTGTCTGCTCAGAGGTGACATGTGCCTGACATACAAGGCCATGTCCAACCCGGAATTAATGGACATGCTCCACCTCAAAAAATCCAAATCCACCAAAACCACTAGAGCAAGCGACTTAAACCTTAGCACGGATATAAATAGAACGTGCTGGAGGGATAGATTTATCACTCAGAGACTCCCTATGCTGTGGAATAAAATCCCGGCCCATGTGAGGCAGAGCACCTCGCTGGCTCTGTTCAAGAGAAATCTTGACCTGTGGATGGGAGATCGTAGGTTTACCCTGGGAATCATCTCTGTGTCACTGCTGGACAGAGGCACAACAAACTAATGGGCACAGTATTTTTTCATATAAGGGGTGGCGTAAGCCACAAAACTTTGAGCTAGGCTTATAAATACCTTAGGGCAGATAGTCTAGTATAAACCTATGAACCTATGAACCTATGTGTGTCATTTCACAGTTGTAACTACGTTCATTCCCACTGAGGAAAGCCTGTTGGCTAAAACTGGTCTGGGATGTACATTATACTTAAATAAAATACTTATGTATTTAATTTATTAGTCTTTTTTGGTGCTTTTTACTGCATTTGGTGCTGGTGTTTTTTGTCTACTTGTATCAGTTCCTGCCTTGCACCTGGTCCTACTTGCAGAGAGTTTTGTTCTGACTTTACTCACAACTTGGACCAATGTGTGGAAAATTGTAAATTCACTCCTGGTTTTGATCCTATGTCTGTGATGGACAGAGGCAGTCAGTAAATCACCCCCAACAAATCAAATAGAAATTGAATTTGAGAATCACATTTGTTTCACACAACTAGGTTTTTAAGGGTCCTTCTTAGTCTAGTAAATGCCTACGAACCTACAAACTCGGGTAAATAACATGTCATCACCCTTGTTTCATACCAATCTATTTGCTCAGAATTGATGAGCTAGAATACCTCATTTTAGTTTTATGAAGCTTAACAGCAAAGCAGCTGTTTTGCTTTCACCTGCATAAACAAACTCTTTGACTCTTCTAAAATTTCACACTTTATAGGGTCTATATTATATCCTGGAAGAGGCATTCCATCGAACGTGTCTTCATCGACCCTTAAACTGCGAAATCGCAAAATAGCAAACATTCACATCAGTGATTTCTTTCCCTGGGAAATAAATTTCTTGCCCTAAAAAGAAATCACATCACTACAAACATTACAAATGTAATAAAACACCTCTTCGAGGATATAATATAGACCCACTTTAGAATGAAATTATGTAGATATTTGAGACTGTTAGTCTTTTCACAGCAATTTTGATACCAGTATCTTGTTCATCTAACCTAGTATTTTGCATGATATATTCAGCATTTAAACTGAATGAATTAGATTAAAATATACTGATTTATCTTACTCATTCACCAGTCTAGAGCCAGTCAATTGTTTAATATTTGGTTATAACTGTTCTTTCTTATTCTGCATATAAATCCCTTAGGAAGCAGATAAATTGACTAGGTATCCACTTTTCTTATGGTCTGCACAGTCTAAGCCTTTAAAGTAGTCAAAAAAGCAGAAGTAAATATTCTTCTGGAATTCCAGTACATTATCTATAATACAGCAGACATTGCCAATACAATTGCCCTTCAAAGACTAGTTTATACATCTGCCAGTTCAGATTCTATGCATTGCTGATATTTAGTTTGCAGTATATTGAGCATTACCAACTACTACATTAAACAAATGTGCTTGTTAGATAACTTGAACAATTTTATCAATGGCCTTTTATTGGGAATGGAATATCCATGTTCTGTTCTCCAAATTTAACTTAATTTTGCAGGATTTTAAGCAATTTTGCTAGAATTCCACCAGTTCCCACAAGTGTGTTTTCAGCAAAGCTTTGTATGGCCCATTGAATGTTATCTTTTAAACTGTGTGACTCGAGATCAGAGAACACATCATTGTATGCAACAGTGATATTGGCGCCCATGCTATGTAGTCCTCCTGCATACTCCTGCCACCTCTACTTAATATCTTCTACTTCTGTTAGGTCATTCTCATTTTCTTGTCTCTTATCTTTATCATTTTTATGTGGACATTTCTTTTATATCACCAAACTTCCACTGTCTTTGTCAAACTCTTTATGCAGTTGATATAAATACACTTCATCATCTCTCCTTGCATTTCTCTAAAACTCTGCATTCAGTTTGGCATAAGGTAACTATTTTAAATTCTTAGTGTTCTTTTTATTTGAAATATTTTTTTAATGTCAGCTCCTTAAAAATATGACAAATGTCTGTCCATAGTTCATCAGGTACTGTATACACTAGGTATAACCTTGCTCTTCAACTGCACTGCATTTTCACATGGAATATCATTCAGCTTGTACCTCAGAAAGCTAGCTGTTTTTCTTTAATTTGATTCTAAACTTTGCAATAAGAAGCTGATTATGTTTTTTTTTACTTTATAGAAATCTTCTGTCTTTGACTGCAAAGTATGCAGTCAGGCTAATTTCTGTATTGACCATATGGTGACAGCCATGTGTAAAGCCATTTCTTAATGTGATAAACTATACTGATTTATTTCACCATTGAATTATCCTGGCATAATTCTTCTAGTCTATTGTTTGCTTCAGTTCTTACTCCAAGGCAAACCTGACCATTATTCAAATTGTACTTTCACTACAACTTTAGTATTCCTTAACATCTTTTTTTGTAATTTCCAAATATGCTTCCAACTGTTTCTATAAATCCTCATGAAACTTTTCAACTTCCTTCACTTCGGCATTGGTAGTTGGAGCATAACCTTGTAACACTGTAATAGTGAATGGCTTACTGTAAAGTCTAATTGAGATTATTCTGCTATTTTTGGGTTTTAACCAAACAGTCACTTTCACACCCGTTCATTACCTTTGAGAAATACACCATTTCTTTTGCAAAATTTTTGACAGCAGGAGAAGATCTGATAATAACTCCATCCATTTTAGTTCACTAGTTTCCAAGATGTTACTATGTATTCTTATACTCTTATACTTAACTATCACAAGTTTCATACGTTTATGTTGGGTTAGCATTCTTGTATTCTGAGGTGAAGTGAACATCTGTTGACTTAATTACTAAATCAGTAAACTGGCATGATGTCAGTTGCACAAATAGGAAAAAGGGAGAAATCTCACTTAACATAACATAACAATCCATAATGGCACAACATAGAAACCATTTGGCAGTGATAAAAACATTGATCAATGAATTCACTACCAAAAGCTGAACTCAGTGAGTAGGTTCCCCATGGATTCGGGGCTTGTGGAAGTGTAGAAAATTACATGCTGAGGGACAAGTCATATGACACACAGAATCACTATTTTATCTGATCCCATGTGCTGCAACAACCACTGTCTGCTCTTGGATGGCAAGTAGCATGGTCGAAGAAGCAAGGTAGGATTATTATATGTGTCATAAGCATTTCCAAAGGTCTCTATATATGAGTGGGATTCAGAAATTCAAGATAATGTGATTTGTTCATTATTAAGATCTGATAGAGTCTATCTCATTTATATCCCTGTGAAACTACTAACAGCAAATGAATGGTCCGCAGTCCATTCTGTGGAGTGTATTGATATGATAATACAATAACATTGTTAGAATTTACCAAAACAAAATAAAAAAAAAGAGAACATCCTGCTTATAGAATGCAAAGTGAAATGGAAAAAATACTGAATCATCATGATTTAGTAAAACAACTTCAGTAAAACATAGTTTGCAAGCAGAAATTATATATCTAAAACATTGATGAAACAATGAAATATATCTGTCAGTTACATGAAACTAATGTGCCTGTTTATTTACATGTTTTGTCATTGCAAATCTGGGCTGATGACTCTGAAAGGGTAGGAAGAATTTGTGATGGATGTAGCCATTCTCTGGATCCACTGTGATGCCACCTGCATGGGAGGTTAGCAGCCCCATGTGATGTCTAACTCATTTGGTTCAAGCCTATCATTTGCCTATTCATTTAGGGAAAAATGCATTAAAATACAAACTTTGACTGATTTCTCTGTCCCTTATCTGTCAGAGGTCATTCAGCATTATATCAGTAGATGTTGTGTTTGTTTAGAGTACAATGATTCAAAAATGTTCCTGTCCATACACAGTCTATGAAAAAACATGGCATCCTTTTTTGTTGTATACAGTGGGATTTTACTGAACTTCCACAGATACAAAAGTTTAAATATGTTTTGAAAACTGCTGATGTTTTTTTTTTTTTCTGAAAGGGTTGAATTTTATCCTTGTGCCAAAAATGATATGATTACTGTAGCTAAGAAATTTCTCTTTGAACTAATATCCAAACTTGTTCCTTATTTTATACAGTCTGATCAAGGCATGCATTTCACAAATCAAGTGGTACAACAGATAAGCAAAACTTAAAACACAAACCAAAACTTAAAAAATAAATATGAAATACCTTTGCCCACATAGACCTCGAGCTTCAGGAATTGCTGAAATAGTGAACCAAACAGGGAAAATCAGACCTCTGAAGTTATGTGAGAATCCTGGTCTTAAGTGGTCAGAGGCTCTGCCCTTAGGTTTGTTTAGTGTACATAGTGCAGTTAGCAGTATTAGAAAATTTCTCCCTCATGAAATTCTCATGGGAAGACCCATGAGAATGCCTGCCAAACCTCTACCTAGAAATTTGGAGTTACAAATGTTGATTAATCTGTTTTTCTGTATTCCAAGTGTCTCCTTTCTATACTGTTGCACCTGAGCAAATAAGTCCTGCAAGCCCAGAAACTCCCTAGTTTAGCCTTGCAGCATGGCCTGTGATACCATTTCCATCCAGTCTTTCTCAAGAAAACATTCAGTTCAGCCAAGATGGAAAGGATCCTTCCTGGTATTACTCACCACTGACACTGCAACACAATGTGAAGGAGATCCTTCCTGGTTTTGCTCACCACTGACACTGCAATACAATGTGAACTATCACCCACTTGTATTCACGTGTTGCACATTAAGATAACCCTTCCTAGTGACAAATGCTGATGAGATGTCATAGACACCACTCTTCTCTATGCTGCTCAACCAATCACAATGCACAAGAGACAAAAAAAGTGAAGCCTAGTGATTCTTCAACAACTCTATTATGGTTGTGTCTGAGAGTTAAATCTAGTAAGTTAGTAAAGTCATCCTAGTCAGAAATAAGACCAAGTGATTATTCTTCAACATCAAAGATATTTTCATTCGCATAACAATCTGACGTGAGGATTAATGATTCATCAGCATCATGTTTAATGGACAATGACTGGAAATTGGCCCAAGATCTGGGATGTGAATTAAGTGACTATCACTTGTGGAATCACAGGCAACAGAAACTTCAGGATGAAGTTTGTTTGGGAATCGAGTTTATATGAACTACAGAAGGACAATATATCATTGATGTTTGCAATTTATTGAAAACCCTCTTCAGCCTCAACCTGCTCAATATTCATATAGACTTATTATTGGAATAGCTGTTGTAGTTTTTAGTCACATTTTATTGCACTTCCTCTTGTCATCTGGAGATATCGGAACTGTAAGTACTGAACAATTTTTGGCAATAATGGAGAACACTGGACTGCAATAGTGAGTCTGCATACTGCTTAGAATGTTACAACATTAGAGCACTTTGACAGCTACTTGCTTTTGCTGTAAGAAGCTAAACCTTATGACAAAAAGTATTTTATAAAAACACAACAATCAGCTGTGATGTTAAAGAGATCTTTCACTTGAAATGCTGATATAAATATTTCTATGGCTCTATGTTTCTACATAGCTGCCTTAATTTTGCCATCTCTCATAAAATGTTTGATTATCTAATAAACAACTGAAAATTACAATTAGTTAATGTCAGACATTAAAACTTCTTAGTTCAGAAAATGGGTTGACTGCAAAGCCTGTTGTACTATTGACTTTTAATGTCTGTGGATTTCACCTCCAATTTTTGCCCTATCCCTCCTGAAATTTTTGTTTTTTGGAAAGTAACCAAGGCATACAGTCTATCTCTAATGTGAGACATTGGAGTTTAACACTTCTTAATGTTTATAAAAAACATGCTGATCTATTAACTTTTTAAGTGGATTAAAAAAAAGCTTCCCCAATGTTGTATTGGTGTTGATGGTAATGCAGGCAGTACTGACACGTTAATTCTTGAAAGCGACTTACACATGGACCAGTTTTTTCCATTACCCCCAAATTTTTTATCAGAGGTAAGAATTTAACAAAAGTCAGAGAAAGACATTTGGTTAAAATTGAGCAAATAACCCCAGACTGGCAACCTAAAGTTAATGCTTTCTCTGTTGCCTTATACACATATGCAAAAACTGTAAATGTTAGTGATTGTGTGTGTGTGTGTGTGTGTGTGTGTGTGTGTGTGTGTGTGTGTGTGTGTGTGTGTGTGTGTGTGTACACATACATCCATTGTACACAATGGGGATATTCCATTAACTGTAGTACCAGCAATTCACATGGAAATTGGATCAGCATTTTCTACCATTTTTTTTAACCAGAAGTCAGAAATTTAAATTTAATTCTACCCCTCTTTCAGTAGTTCCACTTCAGTTATCAACAGCTATTAAAAGGGCATACTTGTTATGTCAAACATGGTCCACTTTATGTCAGATGCAGTACCTGCAACTTCACTTGGAAAATATATGATGGGGCTGGAAGGTTGGATATGACAGCATTACATGAATTCTACTCTGTATGTAGAGACCAAGCTTATCCATAGTTAACAACAGACTAGTCGGGTTGTTTTTATTTAGGCTGTGTCATCCCACCTATACAGCATACAGCAGCTTTGCCTTGTTGAAAGATTCCCAATGCTTACAACAAGAGTGAAGCAAAGGAAATTAAAAATCCAGCTGGAAAAATAGCTGCTGACTGGGTTTATCTGTAGAAAGAGCACATGCAAAGGTTTAGCATGCATGGATCTTTGTGATGGTCCTATTTCTGGAGCAAGAATTGTCTTTGCTTATAGAGCAGTAAAGTCACTATAGGAATTAAAAAAAAATGTTTAAATTATTACAAATATTAAGCAATGCTAATTTTGAATTAAATCAGAGGACAGCTGAAATTAAATGACTGCCATGCATAGTGTGGTGCTGCAAAACAGAATGGAGCTTGAGTTCACCCTTGTTTCTAAGGGTGGTATGTGGGTGCACATCAAAATGGAGTGCTGCTTGTTTATAACCGATAATTAAAATACCATTTGTAGTCACCTAGAAATTATATTAAAGTTTACAGAATAGTCTCATACTAAAGAAGTAGACAGTTGTCATTTGGTATGGTTAACCAACTTATTTACTGGTTAAGGATGAGGTATTTTAAAATTCTTTATACTGATTGCAATAGTTGTTATTCTTCTAGAAATCATTTTATTCATATGTAAAATGTTGATTATGAAACTTTTAAAATACAGAAAAGGCATCAAATTACAAAATGTTTCTATTAAAAGTAGAGCAGAAACCTTCCCATTAACCTCAATTATGAAAAGTTATAATGAAGAAAATAATGAAGAAAGTGTGCTGCAGAATTTTAGTAGATTGTATGAAAATCTGAAGGAAATATGTAACAGAAAAATATCTAGACTGTCTTTTTATTCCATGAAGACACACATATGTTTTTATTACCAATAAAACTACATTTGAAAGCATTTGTGTAAGCCTTGTGCGTGTCAGGGACAGAAAGAAACTACATGTGATGAATGTTTCGTAGCATATGAAAAGTGTCCACCCGTTTAAAGACTTGTTGCCACTGTCTGTTATAAAAAAATATATGATAGCATCACCTGGGAGAATGTGAAAGAAGGGTGTAAAAGAGGGGAAAATGATCACTGAATGTTCTATTTTGGAATTCGTTCTATTTCCATATGGATTCCTAATAGTTTTAGACTGTTTTTAATGATACTATTTTTGATGATCCTGCCAACATGAATACAGCCAACATAGATCGTGTCGGCATAGAAAGTTCCAATGTGGAACTCTCCCTTCCATCTGTTCATCAAGATACACTTTAAACTGGCTCATCTTCAGCTATCACATGAGACCAAGTCCTAAAATTACAATCAAAAGTGAAAAATACTACTGCACTGAGTGGTCCTGACAATATCCTTGGATGCATCTAAAATAGCATGAAGCATGATTTAGCCATAACCCTAACAGTGCTGTGCAATCTTAGCCTCTATACAAGTTTTTTACCAAGTGAATGGAGAGCAGCTACAGTCATTTCCCTGCATAAGAGGGGCCCTTCCACAGACTCTTGCAATTACAGACTCATCAGTCTGACAGGCTTCATATGCAAAGCCATGGAAAGATTAATCAGGACATCGAGAACTTCCAAGCACAGGACCCATCTCAGTTAGGATTCTTCAAGCATAGGTCATGCTCACTCATCCTGATGGATTTTTTTTGGATAAGTTCACAAAAGCAATGGATGAAGGCACTATGGTACATACCACATACCTCAACCTGGTCTGGCCAAAGCATATGGAACAATTCACCACTCAGGTATAGCTGAAAAGCTAAATAAACTAGGAACAAACCTCTATGTCACTCACTGAATTGCCAACTGGCTCACAAATAGGATGAAGAAAATCAAAATAGGGAAAGATACCTCCACAGAGAGGCCAGTTGCCACTGGTGTCCACCTCGGTTCTGTGCTGCGACCTGTCCTGTTTTGTTTCTACTTTTCTGAAGTAAGAGCCAATACCAAAGGCTTTTTGCTGACTAAATATGCAGAAGACTGCAATATAGAAGCAGTGAGTGAATCTCCAAATGACATACCCATTCTGCAGGAAGGTTTTTCCCAAATAAATAAATCACTGAAGCCAGAATCATGGACTAAAACTAAATGCTAAAAATACACATTATTGTATCCTTTGTGAAGTCATCTACACCAGGGAACTACCACATTGACGGTACACCCCAAGAGTTGACTCAGTTGTTCAGGATATGGAAACTTATTTGGACAGTGACCTTACTTTTGAACAGCATGTGTCTGTTGTTATAAGAAAGTCCTATCAGATTGCACAGCTTATAAACAAAGGTATTGTGCCTAGATGTAGGGTTGGCATTATTGCCTTTTACTCATCCCTCATTATGCTAGTCATGTAGTGCAGTTTGCTCATTGTCATGTATCTGTCCAGGCACATACAACAACTGGAACATGAACAGAGACCTAAAAGATACAAAGCCTAAAGTTGCCCTACATGGACCAACTCAAAGCCCTGTCACTATACTCAGTATCATATAAACTGCTAATAGGTGACCTGTATCTGGCATAAAACTCATCCTCCAAACCATTACTGATGGATTTACTGTACATCGGCAAGTCAAATGACATCAGAAATACTTGGTCTAGGGATTTAAACCTCTTCTGCAACATTGAAAGAATGGTTTGGAGGGACAGGTATATGTCACAGAGGATATGACTGTTCTGGAACAGACTCCCATCAACAAAAAACAAAGTTCATCCCTGTCCATATTCAGCACAACTTAGATCTATGGATTGGAAACAGAAAATCTTATCCCAGAACTGCCACCTGTACAGACAGCTGCTGTACAGCTGTGGATAGCCCCCTAAATGCTTTATCCCATACATGGGTCCCCTGAAATTATCTGTGGTATGATCAAAGTTTTTCTAATTAGGGGTAAAATATAATCAACATGCCAATCTATAATCAACATGCCAATCTATAATCAACATGCCAATCTATAATCGACATGCCAATCTATTTTCAAACGAGATAGGTTTTGGCAAGCACAAAAAGGGAAACAGGCCGACAAGGGGAACTAGCCTAGTATGTACCTATGAACCTATGACCTATGAACCTCTGATATCATAACTCACGCCTAAGATGGAAAAACACAGATAAAGCATCATCAGATTCTTTTCTAGCAAAAATAATGCAATGGTGTTCAGTTTTAATTGGTCTGTGTCTGTAGGTTAATAGATGCAATATATTTTACTTAAGAGTCAGAATAATATGAACTAATTAATTTTCTCATATTTTTTGAGACTAAACCTAGAATGCTTCGTCTCTCACATTTGTGTGTTTTCTGCAATTAACAAGACTATTCTTCTCTACTGATCTCTATTGTCTGAAGTAATTTTGTACCATAAAAGTATCTAAAAACAGTAATAAAACAAACAATGAAAGCTATATATTCCATCAATAGATAGATAGGTAGATCAATCCATCCATAACCCCATTTTCTCATTTTTTCACATGACGTAGGGGTGTCATTTCAACATTGACAATCATCTAGAACCAAAGTTTACAATGCCTGCTGGCTAGCCCTGCCACATTAATTTTTCCACACCACACACTAGATATTATTGTTCAGTAAATACAATTTGGGATACACTATTCAACTTTTGAATTGTTTTTAACTAATGAAAATGCAGACAGCTGTAATGCATATCCTCAGATGAGTCTTGTAGCATTTATCCTGTGGACTGTTGCTATGGTTTATCAATTAGCATTAAGCTAACTGCTCTTGTAGAACTGTTTTAAGCCTAGCCAATTACCCCATACAAGAATCAAACCCCACACCTTGCAAGATAAACACCTTAACCTTTATGCCAACCTTAAGATGTTAAGTGAAAGAAAGGAAGAATGGAAATATTAAAGCAGATCAATTGGATCAGTTATCAAAATAGAAGGTCAAGGAAAATTAAAAAAATGGAAATACTGCCATGACTACAAGTAATCACTTGTTCCTGAGTGTTGAGAAGTACACATCTATGAAGTGTTTGGATGAGATTAGCAGTAAATCATGGATATCATCCCCTTCACTGGGAGTTGTAGCAACTATGAGCAGAAGAAAGATATGGCAGAAAGAAGTGATTCACACCTTGCTGTAATTAAATACCACCTGAAGAGCTATGGAATGAAAGTACTATGAGTTCACATTAGGACAGCTGCACTATAAAAACCTAATTAAACATTTCGATAAGTGACAAAAAAATGAAAAGCCAGCTGTGGATCTGGTTGCCTTTTTTAATTAATTTAATTTAAGCTAGGTATTCAGACAGAGTATTTCTAATACAAAGAGCATTACCTTCTATTTTGCTGAATGTCTGTAACAAAGAGTGTAAGTTGTCTCTGTTTTGTGAATAAAGACTGATCTGGTAGTTTAAGAAAGATGCCTTCTTGTAATTATCGTATATAGAAAATTAAATATATAACAAAGAATCCTTTTTCACAGGCATAATATAATTATAAGGTACAGAACTGGTTAGTAATTTGATGCTGTTTCTTTACAAAATGGCAAGTAATGTAAACTACCTGGCAATTTATGTGTGTATGCAGTATTTGTTTATCAAAGCCATTAATCAAAATACTTAAAAAAATATAAGGCTGCTAATTTGGTTTTAGTCATGTCAATTAAACACAATTAAAGACTGCACAGCCATATAGTACTGGTCCTGCAGTAAATATGGACAGCATGAAACCATTAATTCTTAGAGAAGCCTATGTAAGAGTCGATTTGTCTGCTACTGAGTACTAAAGAGACCAACAAAGAAGCAGCAGGTACTTAGAAAAACGAGGGAGTGAAGGGAGGAAGATTTTCATGAATAAAACAATGGTCTCAGACGATCATTTCAAACTAGATAATCTTGTAGCCAGAGATTCAAGGAAAGAAAGTAAAAGAAGAAAGGCAGCAGTTATAAAATGCAGGGTGTAGCCTGTACTGCGAATGTTTAAAAATAGCTGTACATTCTCTATCAGTGTTAACAGAAAGGAGGTAGAAACAAAGCATGTATCAAATATGTGATGCAAACTATGACAAAACATTGACAAGCTATAGCTTATAGAAGATCGTCTGTCTGCACCTCAGCAGATATACTAACTCAAAGTATAGTACACACATTAGTTAGTGGTCTTATCACTTCTGGCTCTGGGACTTTAAAGCTGCACATAACATATTCTTTAATTCCATGAAAATAAATAAAATCAGCAAATAAAACACAAACTCCAAGTTATAAATGTGGACTTCAAATGCTATAATTAAAGAAACCTTATTTAGGCAAAGCTTATAGGATCATAGGATATTACTAGACTACTGACCTGGAGGTCATTGCAAGCCTAGCTTGAATGTAATACCATCCCAATGTAATACCATAGAAATGTTAGTTAATACCCAATATTGCATTTAGTAATGACTGCCCATGTCCAGGAGAGTTGTGGGTGCTATTCCCAGTAAATATTTATGATTCCCCATCCACTCGTCCAGGTTCCTTTTGAACAGTGTCATAGAGGTGCTTTGTTTCACATGAATAGATAGCCTATTCCAAAGATGCAGCAGTCATCACTAATTACTGGGCTAGCTGGCTTAGTAGGCCGTTCTAAGCCTAGCCAATTTACTTCCTAAAAGTGAGAATCAAGCACTATACCTTTTGAATGTGGGTCAGACACCTTAAACATTATATCAACCCCCAGCTATTTACAATTGAAAGTGTTGGGAAACATCAGAAGATAGAATTTAAGCAACTCCTGAAGATCACAGCTACCACAGTACTGGGGAATAGGGCCTGAGTCAGGGTGCAAGCATGAGAAAGTCACTTTCCTGTACCAAGCAATGTGAAACATGTTTGACACAAACCTGTTACATGGATGGCTCTATAATGGCATGAAGTGAGATTTTTATTTTGCACCCAATTATGTAATGTAATAAAATCTGAGGTAATTTAACTTTACATGTAGATCATATCGTTCATTGCAGTGCAACTACATTTCTCAGCGCTTGCACACTTCTGCATTTTAATATTGTTCTCATACAACTGTTTTTTGAAAAATATCCTTTTTTCCAAATACATTGATATTATATATCGCAGAATTTGTTGAAGCTCTTTCAACGTCTCACACACACACACACACACACACACACACACACACACACACACACACACACACACACATGCATGCACGCACGCACGCACACACACACACACACACACACACACACACACACACACACACACACACACACAAAACAAAAGCTAATTTGCATTTCATATACATATTATTTGCAGTTTTCCTAGACATTGTATATATCAATATGGTCTGAATAAATATAATAGTTAAAAAATTCACGTCTGATGATAAATAATCTTATGAGAAAAAGTAGCCAGTTTTGATATTGCACTTATGTGATTAACCACAGAATTGGCTTAATACAAAATGCAGATAACTGACTAAGTACATTACAATTGTACAGTAACATTCACTAAGGTTGAAGCATTAACTAGTGGCTGCAGTGAAAACAGAACAGGTGGGATGATAAAATTATTACCATTGTATCTCATATGCACTACATGGACCTGAGAAAATTTACACTTGGTCACAGAACTTTTACCACTTACCAACAGAAAATGATGAAATCAAAAAATGGAATAACATTATTATGTTTGATACTGAATTTGCCTATATATTATTCTTAACAAAAATTGTATTTACGCTTTCTAAATATAATACATATTCTGAAAAAATTATACTTTCTTGTACAACACAGCTGAAATAAGTGTGTGAAACATTTCTGACTCTACAGAAACAAACTTTATTCATTTTAACCATGTACAGAATTGATGAACCTCTTTCTTTCTTATAGCCAAGAAGGTTTGTATTCTGTGGACTAACATAGCTGTTTATGATAGAATATGTTATGTCAATGGATAGTGCAAGATAGTGGAACATTTCAAATCTTCCACAGTGATGAAAGTCATCACTGGAGGAGTTAAAAAAAAATATGCCATCTACTCTTGAGTCTGCATAATTTGAGAAGACACTGTCATGTATAGCTCATTGACGTAGTAATTCCATATCATCACACTTTGGTATACAGTAGGTTCAGTTAGCCACCAAAGACTTGCAAATTTGCACGTGGGACTAGGAGGATTCCAGCAAGCCATGACAATAGAGAGATGTATGGTATCGGTCTTTGTCATGACACTAGCACCATGGTAGCTCTCACCCACTCCTCCTCTGCCTGCTATGCTAGTAACCTTAAACTGCAGCATTTGAGTAGACCTTTGAAACATTTGCTTTACACTGAACACTTATACTATCCTGAGAAAATTGAAATCAGGTCCAGTTCATTTATTGTTCATGAGATGTCCATCACCACATTCTTATGCCTTACAGAAATGAAATGACAAAGCATAGTGCTTTGTGCTTCATCATAGTGCACAGTTCCCTGACTGGTTGGTAAGTATGATGCAGAATTATGCACTACATTGGATATTAATGGATTTGAATCATGCTAATGATTTGCACATGACCTGCAAACCTATTCAGAAGTCTACAGTGAACAAAAGGTGCAGACCTGAGAAGGAATAGGACATACACCTTCAGTAACCTACAGCCACAGTAACATATGTGAAGCATGGTGTCAGCAGGTTCTGATGTCCTGCCATACATTCATAATGTGTGTTATTTTATGAGACTAGGTCAGTAAGTAAGTAGTCACCTCCTAGAAGCAGGGAACATATTGAAACCTATATCTGCTGTAAACTTTGGGAGTACTGTGCATTGATGAGGCACTTTTCTCCTGGCATTAACTGTGGCCTTGTTCTTGCAATCTGTCAGCAGTACTGTGTAGTCCAGATTGGTTAATATGAATATTCTGGTACATATATCTGAGAGATACTGTTCTTTTTGGGCAAGGAGGTTCAGATATGGGCTGGAGACACATCACTGTTGACAGCATTGTCCTACCTGCATTGCAAAGACTTGGCAGGCATGGAGAAAAGTGAGTCACAAACATTTCAGTGTTCTTGCCCAAACCTGTGAACATAGCTTATCTGCATCTGTTACATACAGAGGTATTCCATTCTCTGTGAGAAGCCATTGACAAGGGCCTGTTGATAACAGCCAATTCCTGCATGTTCAAAAATAAAATAAACAAACTGACCATGGCTGAGTAGATTCCAAGTTCCAAGTTCCAAAAAAATAAAGCTTTAATGAGAAATACAGGAGTAAGCGCTTTCGCGATTAAAGCGCTTACTCCTGTATGTCTCATTAAAGCTTTATTTTTTTGGAACTTGGAACTTGGAATCTACTCAGCCGTGGTCAGTTTGTTTATATTATTTTATTTTTGTTACTGCCTTGAGGTGTAAACCAAGTGTTTATCCAGTCTTTGGACCTCCTTTTCTTCTACAATTGCTGCATGTTGTAGGCTGGCTGTAGTACAGTGTTTGTCTATACCATGCTATGAGGGCTATATATTGCCTTTACATTTTGATTCTTTTGGAGGCATACAGTTATTACCAGTGATTCAAAATCTGGTGTTATTGCTGATTCAGAATGTGCTAGGAAACACAACAGGTTTGACTGAATGGATGCTGTAGTTAGTCTTTAAGGACTAGTAGTCCACACCTGTTTGACTATAAGAACTATCCTAGGATATCTATGAAGCATTATGAATATTTTTCTGAGTGGTGCATAGGCTCACTTGACACCATTTGCATCTGCACTGCACAAAAAGGGTGCTCTAGATAGATGATGGAGTAGTTCCTGATAATCCACTGTCATGGAGTGGGGCCTTGTATGGCATAGGACTGTGTAAAGCATATTCTACCATATAGTTTACATTCATCACTGTATACAAGTTATTGAGGAAATGATAGCTGTCTACACCCCTGTAAGGGCATTATTTCCACATAACACCCATCCTGTAGGGCATTATTCTGCTTAGACAATGAGCCACCTGTTAAGCTGCTTCATATTTATTTATATTACTATATATTTTTTATATATTTGACGGATAATATTTCCTTCACCTATTGTTTCAAAGTTTCTGTAGTATATGAAAGTGCTATTGTAAGAAGTATTTTACATCCATAATCTGTTATATTATTATTTAATGTCAAAAAGTGCACAAACACACACACGCATGCGCGCGCACACAAACACACACACACACACACACACGTAGAGGCAGAGACAGACACATGCACATGTACATAAAAACACAAACACGCATAAAGTCACACAGGTGCACATGTAAAGCCAGGGGCAGACAGACATACACATGTAAATAGAAATGCACACACACTTATACCTAGAAACAGATACATACATATGCACACCCACAAATGCACAAATGTGCCCAGCAGTTGTGACCATTGTCTTGAATAAATATACCTCACTTATTGTGATCAAATGAATGAAAAAAAAAATACAAGGATATAAACATTGCAACTCCTACCAGCACTCTGATTTTTCCAAACATTCCTGAATTGCTTCCTTTATTTTTTGGTAACTAAGGTTTCATATTATTATTGTTCTGGTAATGCATGTTGATGAAAAGCCTCTTCAGATCTACATTCTTCAGCAAAGAAGCTAAAAGGTATGTGGTCTCTCCTCTCTCTCTCTCTCTCTCTCTCACACACACACACACACACACACACACACACACACACACACACACACACACACACACTTGTAGTCACTGTTTCCACTTTGTTAAATGCAGCTTTTTTAACTGTGCCATCTGGGAGCTATGCCCATTTTTGACAATTCAAAAGAAAAACAGTTAACAAACATTATTTGCAAAGTATTTCAAAGCAAATGGTTAATAAACATTAATTACAAAGCATATCATTAAGAAAATACATGTTTTCAAGATAATGTTGAGTAAAATCAAAATACCATTTTAATACACTTGTATAGCAACCATAACAGATAGAGCTAGGACTGCACATTTCAAATTGTAGGTGGGATCAGCTGTTTAGTTTATTAGTTGGAAGGGGATATTTTAAGACACATTTAAATTGTTGCAGGTTATTTACAAACCTGAATTGGTTTGGATGTTTGATTCATACACTGGAGATGGTGACATAGCAAGTCACTCTAATAATTTAATTTATTTGTAAGAATTAAAGTTCTGAGGATCTTATAGTTCTATTTGATGCATGTCATTGGATAAGATTTCACAGTGAGGGTGTTTCAAGTGGTCGGTGAAGTATTTTGCATGCTATGAGTAGCTGCAAGATGGTAATGCGTTGTGGGCATTCAAAACATTTGCTGGAACTGAGCAATGTGCAGTGGTGCAAGCAATTTGGGAAGCTGCAGGCAAAATTGCTTATTTTGTTGTAGAAACTTTCTAGTTTGTGTTTGGTGGAATAGTTGAAATTTGTCAGTATTGTTGAGGCATATAGGAGGGTAAGAAGGAGAAAGGAGGCACAGTTATTTTTTTACTATGACCACTTAGAGCTTTGCTGTATAAAGAAAGCCTACTTTGCAGTGTGTCAATGTGTAGATCAAATTATAATTTATCAATGATAACTACTAGTAATTTTGCATTGGTTACATTTGCAATTTTTGTGTTGTTTGAGGAGATAATAAGGTCAGCTCTGATTTATGTTTTTGGGAAGGAATATGTTTAGTTTTGTTTTGGTTTGGTTTAGGAGCAATTGAGATTTCTTTAGCAATTTTTCTCTAGAGGTGAAAGCTTCCTTCATGATGGTTTCTAAGGTGGGAAGATTTGGGCTGAGTAAACTAACGCTGAGTCGTCAGCATATTGTGTTATGGTGACAAGTTTTGATTCCTTGTGCATATCATTAATGAAGATATTGAAAAGTACTGGCCAAAGATTGGAGATTTGGGGCCTCCTGTAGTGATTGGAAGGAAGGGGGAGTGCAAGTCATTTCATTTTACAGACTGAGTGTGATTGTTTAGGTAGCTAGTCAGACACATAGATGAGGTAGTTGGGAGGCCTGCAACATTTAGTCTTAGTAGGAGTAGTTGATGTGTGAGACCATGTTGAAGGCTTTTGTCAAGTCCAGGAAAATGGTGAAGACAACATTAATTGAGTGTTTAATTTGATAAATGGTATCTAGGAAATGTAGTAGGGTAGTTTTGGTGCTATGGTGGTATTGAACGCCTTGTTGGATAGGAGAAAGTAACTGATTATCATGTAGAAAGGCTAAAAGTTGGTAATGTATGCATTTTTCCAAGTACTTTTGAAAGTGGGAGGAAGTATTGCTATAGGGCAAGAGTTTGACAGTTCAGTGGATGTACCACCTTTGTGTAATGGGATTATGAAGGAGACTTTCTATAGGGCTGGAATATAGATTTCTGTAATGGCTATATTAATTAGGATGAATACAGGGTAGCAAATAATATCAGTGGCAATACCAAGGTATTCAAATGGCAGCTTGTCAGGAGCTAGTTTTGTGGGTTCGGTTTTTTTAATATACTCTGATGGCATTTGTCTGGATGGTTATTATGTTGAGATGGGGTATGGAGCTATTGTCTGGGGGTGAGGTGGGTGGTTATAGGTTATTACAGTTTGAGTTAAGTATAGTACTAGATATAAATTGTTTGTTGAATTTGTCTGTGATGTCTTGGCTGTTGATATGGGTTTTCTGTCTACTTTTAGGAAGTTGTTTAAAATTTGCCAAAATCTTTTTTTTTTTTTTTTTTCTTTTGTGTGTGTGTGTGTGTGTGTGTGTGTGTGTGTGTGTGTGTGTGTGTGTGTGTGTGTGTGTGTGCGCGCGCACGTGTGGTCTGCTTTGTGGAGAAGATTTTTTTTTATCATAATGAACTAGTACCCTTTTGCAGTTTCTGAGACACTAATATATATCTATGTAGGACTAGGTCCTAGTTTTGTGCCATTGTTTTCAGACATTGAATCTGTGTGTCATGAGTTGTTTAGTTAGATAGGTTAGCCATGGGGAATTATTTATTTTCACTCATTTCGCATATCAGTTGGGCTTGTTTATTTATTATGATTAAGAAAGAGTTATTAAAGTGACAGACAGATTTATTTAGTGGCAGATATTTGAGGCATTCCTAGTCACACTGTTTAAGTGTGACCTTAAATATTGATTTATCAAAATGTGTTAAGTTTCTCACAAAGTTGAAATATATGAGTTTGGGGCGGGGGGGGTATGAATGCTGGCTAGTTTAATGTTTTCATGGTTTGTTGGGAGTATACAGTTTAGTGTATGTTTTGGATACTTTGTCAAATCAGATTGGTTGTTGGATCAGCTGAGAGAATTGATAGAGGTTAATATTATTAGGAGTTAAGTTAGTTAGAGGTCCAATGTAAGTTACAGGCACCAAGCAGAATGGTTTCTTGGTTGAAAGAAGATGATAAATAGCTAAGTATTTTTTGTTAGTCTTGGCCTGTTCAAGGAACTGGGATGTGGGTGGCTACAATGATTTTGGATTTCCGATTGTTTAGGTGGAGTTTGACTATTAGTATTTCTTCTTTGCTGTTTTCAGGAATAGTGGGTACAGATTTGTAAAATGGCTTGAAAGATGATGACCATGCCCCGGCCCTAGCCATTTAAGTCTTTCCTACTGATGGTCTAATGAGGATGGATTTTTTCTTCATCCTTCATTTTAGGTCTTAACCATAATGTGTTTTTTTTATTTGTTCAACTACTTCCATGCATAACATGGTAAGCATAAATGAAACCTCACAATTCTTTTTTAAGAAACATATTTTCTGGTTCTTCTTTCATCTTAGCAATGCCATTTTAAGTGTTTTAAACAGAAAACAACACACAGCAAGGTGACTGCAATCTTCAATTCTTTCCCTCCACCTGGGATTATAAAACTATGGACTCTAAAGTTTTCAAAACTCATTTCTTGTATGCAGTTATTAGACCTGCCTTGGTTCCCAATTGCTGACCATGAATTTAATGATTCTTTGCAAATTCATTGTTATTTGCTGTGTATACTTAAAATGAAGACAGCTGATGCTGATGACAGATTCATACTGAATGAGAAGCCATCTAATGCATGATTTTACAAATTATCCAATTTCTGCATTGTTTTGCAGATGAAGAAGAAAGGGATTATTGAAGTGAGTTTAAAACAGGAAAATCAACATGAATCAAGGGGTGCCACTGAAGTAAAGTTTCAGATACTGAAATCAGTGCTTCACAAAGCAAGCAATAATTGGAAATTCTGCCATTTTAAGTAAATAAAAGCATATTGTAAAAAAGATTATAAGGCATGTTCATCTCATTTTCTTGAAGACAACATGCAAAAACTGGAAAAAGGTAAATTAATCCAGAAAACAAAATTACATCACTGTATCCTTCCCCTTCATGTAATTTTAGGTTATAACAAAATAAAAAATGTAAATGATTACTTACCCTTCTGTATAAACATTAGTAGAACACCGAGCATCAAAATGTCATAAAAATATGTATTTATGTTTCAGAGTCTGGCTAAAGTGGTCTATTACATTCACTCATATCAAACTATGCTCACTATCAAAATAATTTGCTTACTAGTATGATATAGTATTTAGGATGTAATACTGGGGTATAGTTTTCAAAGTCATTTCTTTATACAAATGTAGTGTTAGTTTAATATAACTCCATAAAGGTGTTTCTTTAGTGGCTATGCACCCATACTCACATTCACTAAGCTAGCACCCTGCAGTCCTTATAAATAATGTAATAAACTCCAACATCTCACTTAGTTTGGTGTAAACAGCAGCATTGTATCGCAATCACCCTGATACACTGACTGAATTCTAGATCATACACCAGAAGTAAATGATCCAACCAAATAAATACTGTTACACTGGTTGCTCCCACATTTTCTATAGTCTGAAGAAGTTTGATGGTGTATTAGGATGCAGTAAGCATTTTTTTTAATATTTCATGTACTTTTTTATTTTTACTTCTTCCTTAATATGTAAAGTCCTACATACAGGGCAGTATTCATGAAGGGTAACATGGAAAATAACACAGTGGTAGCCTTCATAACACCATTTTCCCACAACAAATTCCGTTCCCTATTCAGGAACAGGGCTTAGCTTCTGTAGCTCAGCTCAGTGTGTTGCACACACACGTGCAAACGTGCTGAGGGCCAAAACCCCATGGTGGCATCCAAATGAAGTGCACACCTATTACCCCAGCCCACTGTTACCTAGTAACAACACCAGGTTGCGATTCAGCAACCGGATGTGAGTCCATGTTAGCTTCATGTTATGTACGGGAACATTTTCCCTGTACATGAGCTAACACGGAAGTTGAGCAAGGTGAAATCCATTAAAAGTTGGCTTTTCTTAATTATATTTAAATTCTACTTTGTGCGAAGCGGTGTGGAAATTAAACTCACACAAAGAAGCTTATTTAGGAAAAAATATATTTTTTATTAAAAGATTAAACTGTTAACAGGGAAAGTCCCCTTTAATGTGTAAGATCTGTGCTATCCACCTTCAACATGGCCGGAGCCATGTTGTATCCATGTGGAGAGCATGGAGTGAGTGTGGTGGCAGTAGATGTACCTGAATCAATCTGGAGGTATAGAAAACAGTGCTGCACCACTGTGTAAGCTAACACAGTAGTAAGCAGCCATAGGGGGAGTATGGGCAAATGTTATTTTATTTTTACTGGTTTTATGACTGCAAAAATAAAAACGGGGCCATGATAACTTAAAGTAAAGCATGTATTATGTTCATTAGCATGCTAATGGCCAAAACTATGGCCATTGTCATGCAAAAGTGTTGCAAAATATTTTAAATCAAATGGGATTTTTTGGCAGATTTCGGCTGTTTAAGCAGAGTGCAGTGGCATGCAAACAGTGCTCTTCAAAAAAAAAAAAATAGTAAAAAGGCAATCTAAATGTGAAAATTATTTTTTACATTATACTGGCCAGCATGCAGACCCATAACAATGACAGATAACAGTGGTTGCTAAGGAGATAGGCTCTGGTTTAGTGATGTAACTAGGGTATAAGCAAGTAGGTGTATGTAAATGAGTTAAGTTTATTGAATAGCAAAATGGGGCACCATGTCCGCAGGTACCTAACCGTGTTGGGGCTATAATGCGGTGGTGTAGGCAGAAGAAGCAGCTGATATGAAAGGAGGTGTGTCATGCTGCCTATAAGCACATTGGCACTTACAAACCCTTCAGAGTCTGCAGACACTGAAAAGAGGATCTATGAATGGAATGGAATACAGGCGGTGCATGACAGGAACTGTAACACACCTCCTGCAGTGTGAAAGTGCCGTATGGCACTTCACAATAAAAAGTGTCCTCAGACACACACCTCTGAACCGCTGCGAGCAAGAAGTCTGGACAAAGGCAATACCAAATGTGGGGCAAAAGGCCAGAAATAAGGACAGTTTCTAAATAGTGCCATTACAAACTTAGAAAGTTGATAGTATAACAGGTTTTGCATTAGCATGGATATTCATGAAGGGTATGTGACCTGCAACTGACATGCTAATATTTGATATTGTGATATATATAAATGTACAATGGTTGTATGTTTTTTTCCACTGCAGTTGAAGTTTAATCATAGCTGAGTGGGTTTGCATGCTGCAGCACTTTGGTCAGCACTGTTTAAAATGGTAAGAAGAGCTATATATAAATGTATAGCTGAAACCTTTAGTGGTTAGAGTTTCACCTTTACATGCAGTAGGTGCACAGAGAGAATATCAAGAGAGGCAATTCAACTTTTACAAGGGAAAGCATTGTTAAATTATTTTTTTTATTTTTAATGATGTAGCAATTGATATTTATTAACCTGTTTAGTGTAGCTGCCCAACCTTTCATTGCCAGTGGATATGTGATGTGAAATCCACCATGTAAACACAAGTGTCCCAGACAGTACAGTCACATGCCAAAGTAATGTAATCAAAGCACATAGGGGGCATCATGTAAAGTAAAATATATGCACTTAATAATGTCAGTAAGGAGTAATTAATGTCCAATTTGTTCATTTCCTTTAAATGAAAACTGAGCAGTGCTTAGCAGTGCTAATCTATGCTTAGCTGGTTTGAGCATTGTTAAGAAATACAATTCTAAGCAGCAGTCAAGCCAGCTAAGCACATTTCTGAAACCAGTTAAGCAAGGGTGCCTGTCTGAGGATGCTTAGCTGTGCTTAGCTGGCTTAAGGAAATCTAAGCATGCTTGTGTACAGGGGAGGTGCAGATCTGCTGACAAGTGTTTACATTTCAGCACCATGTTTGTGCAGCATGGCATAAAGCTTCAAAAGCACAGAAAACAAACAAAAAATGGAAACACCTTTAGAAAAGGCAGTCAACTAGAAATGATAAATAATCCCTCTGGCACTCACACTGGCCCATTCAAACCACTCAGTAATGCAGCTGGCAGGTGGAATGTATTCATAATTAGCCAATCACACAGGCTGCATCTGCAGCATACAAGTATAAAGTATGCAGACACCCTTCAGTCTACTTTTTCCCACATACTCTGCACCATTGGAGTACAAACTTGGGATTTTAACTGACAAAATAATAGATGCTGCTGCTGCTTTGTTGTATCTGTACATGCTACAGACTGAAGGTGGTGATGAGGATGATGCTGACAACTGTCCCAGACCAAGGAGGAGAAGAGTGTTCAGACCCAGGGTAACCTTTCAAGGGATACATGAGCTGGAGATAGTAGAGTGCTACAGGGTGGACAGGGACATACTACAGCAACTGGCGAAGCTCTGCCGGCCTCACCTCAGACCCAGAATCAATGGACCGGAACCCATCCCAGTGGAAACAAAGGTATGTGTAGCCTTAAGAATACTAGCTATAGGTACTTAGGTTCATAGGTTCATAGGTAGGTACTAGGCTATCAGCCCTGGGGCTTATACAAGCCCAGCCAAAAAGGTACCCTGGCTTTTGCCACCTAAGAAAATTATTTTCCTGTGCCACTGTTGAGCAGAGCCACATAGGTGATCCCCGAGGTGAATTTCCTATTTCCCATCCAATCATCAAGATTTTGCTTGAAGAGTGCTAATGAGGTGCTTTGTTTGATATAGATAGATAGTTTATTTCAGAGTATGGGAAGTCTCTGGGACAGGAATCTATCCCTCTGACATGTTTTGTTTATTGTGGTGACAAGGTTTAGGTCCCTAGCGCGTATAGCTCGGAGGGATTGGGATTTCTTTAAGTGGAGCATGTCCAGCAGCTCTGGGTTTGGCATAGCTTTGGATGTTAGGCAGAGATCACCTCTGAGTAGGTGATATGCGACGGAGTAAAGCTGGAGTTTTTTGAGACGGTCTGTGTAGGGCATCTGTTTGAGGCCGATAATCCTCTTTTTCAGGTATTTCTGAGGCCTTTCCAGTTGTTGTAGATGTCTTGTGAGGTACATACCAAAAGGGGCATTGTACTCTATAATGGGTCTAATGAGTGATGAGTAGAGTGGAACAATGACCTCTTTTTTTCTGGATGAAAAACCTTTTGTGATGAGGTGTGCCACATAGAAGGATTTCCTGACTACTGTGGCGATGTGATTATCAAAGGAGAGACTACTGTCCACCTGTGTCCCAAGGTCTCTTGTCACACTTTCGGTGTTAAGTATACTACCACCTATGTTGTAGTTCATGGGTACTGACTTTTTACCAAAGGGGATGCCAATGCACTTTTTGGCATTTAGCTTGAGGCCATGGCTTTGACACCAGGCATCTGTCTCAGTGAGGCCCTTTTGTAGGATGTCCACATCGTTAGGAGTTTCGATTATGGCTTCTAGTTTGCGGTCATCTGCAAACTTCGTTAACCAAAGACATTCTGTGTTAGCCTGTACTTCAGAGAAGTAGATACCAAACAGGAGTGGACCCATGACTGAACCCTGTTGTACTCCACTTGTTACTGGTCTGAAGTCGGATTTGGAGTCTGCTACTTTCACAGTGTGGGTTCTGTCAGTGAGCCAGTTGGCAATCCATCTTGTGACAGTAGATACCAAACAGGAGTGGACCCATGACTGAACCCTGTTGTACTCCACTTGTTACTGGTCTGAAGTCGGATTTGGAGTCTGCTACTTTCACAGTGTGGGTTCTGTCAGTGAGCCAGTTGGCAATCCATCTTGTGACATAAGGATTTATACCTAGTTTAGTGAGTGTATCTATAATTCCAGAGTGGGGGATGGTGTCGAAAGCCTTGGCAAGATCTAGATAGGCTGTGTGAACCACCTTACCCTTGTCTACGGCTTTGTTGACTGCTTCAAAGAAGTCTATCAGGTTTAGGAGACATGATTTGCCTTTTACAAACCCAAACTGGGTGGGGTCCAGAGTTTGAAGATTACCAATGTCTTTGTTTATAAGTTCCATGGCCTTGCACTCCAGGCTCGTCAGGCTAATGGGGTGGTAGTTCCCTGGGTCCGTGGTGGCTCCTCCCTTGTGGAGTGGGATAACCGGCCATTGCTGTGCACCATTCAGCAGGCACAAAGCCTGAGGTGAGGCTATGATTGAACATGGTACTTAGGTGAGGTGCTAGTTTGTTCTGTAGTTTGTGTAGAACGCAGCCTGGGATGTTGGCTGGTCCCATGGATGCTGTGTTCTTGGCTTTGGAGAGTGTGTTTTTTTACCTGTGCAGCCGTGATTACAGGAACTTTGCATTATTCCGGTATAGAGATGAGCTCTTTAGGGGGTGAGAGGGGGGTAAAGTTAGCACTGAACCTGTCTGCCAGGATGTTGGCAATATCAGTTGGGTCTGTATATATGCCATTGTGCTGTAATTCAGAGCAGATCTGAGTGTTGCCATTGAGATTCTTGACATACCTATAGAATGCTAAATGATTGTCTTTAGAATCAGTGGCAATTTTGTTTTCGTAACTAGCTTTGGAGGATTTTATCAGGGATCGCAGCTTCTTACTGAGGCTGAACAGGGAGCTCCTCCACTCATGGGATTTTACTCTCTTTTGCAACAGTTTCTTCCTTCTGTTGTACAGTTTGTTTATGGCAGGGGACCACCAGATTGGCTTCCTTTTTTTGGAGGATCGCATCTTGGTTCTGTTTGGGATAGCACGATCCATGCACTCATGTAAGTGCTCATAAAGTGCAATTGTGTAGGATTCAGTAGTCGTAACTGTATTGTCCATCTGCATGGGTGTCATGAAATTCACCACTTCTGTCTTAAGAAGCATGAAGTTGGCTTTGGAGATATTTTTTACCATAGTTTCCTTAATTTGGGGTGGGGGCAGGATGTGGATATCTAGGGTAATTAGCTTATGGTTGGATCGGACCAATGAGGCGTTGACTTCAGGTGTGGAACATTGGTCACTTATGTTGGTAATGACTAGATCTAGGATATTGTTGCCCCTGGTGGGGGGTGGGGATAAGTTGATCCAGGGCATTGGAGTTTATGAATTCCAGAAAGGGTTGAGTGAAGGAGTTGGTACATGAGTAGTTTTCCCAGTTAATGGTGGGGTAGTTGAAATCACCCATTATTAGGGTGTTTGGTTGAACCGTAATATTTTCCAGTACATCAAGAAAAGAGGAGTGGAAATCCTGGGGCATGGTGGTTGACTTTCCAAAGACCTATTGGGGACATCATGGGGGTCTCACAGGCATCAACATCCAGGGTACTCCACCAGTTCCTGGATGTCTTGCTAAGACATGCCAGTGAGCACATTTATTTCCCCAGCACCCCTGAGGAGAGGACTAGCAATATGCATATTTTCCGCCATGTAGCACACTACCCAGAGGTACTGGGTGCCATAGACTGCACTCATGTCCACATCAAAGCACCACCCGATGTAGAGGGTAATGTGCACGTCAACTGCAAAGGCTATCACTCCATCAGCTGCCAGGTCATGTGCACAGCCCAGGGCATTATCATGAATGTGTGTGCTGGCAGCCCTGGCAGTTATCATGACTCCCACATCTGGCATGCCTCATAGCTGTACCAGACATTTGCCAGGGGGAACATTCCATATGGTCGTCTTGTGAGGGATGTTGACACACATCACAAATGCATGCACACCCACTGAAGAATGCCATAATGAGGCACATGCACAAACTAGGAATGTTGTAGAGCATGTGTTTGGGCTGCTCAAGTCACTGTTCCGCTGCTTTGACATATCTGATGGAGCCCTACAGTACTTTACAGCCACATGTTCACACATGTTCATAGCATGTGCCATGCTACACAATATAATCCTGCAGAAACAGCTGCAGGAGAAACATCACAGGCAAGGGGAACACAGCTCCTCACCATTGCCAATGTCTCCACAGGCACAGGGGGACTTAGAGTAGGAACCCACTGAACTTGCCAATGTAGGCAGATGTAGGTGTGTCCAGTACACCCTGACCTTGGCAAAGAGGCAACACATAGCACATACACTGACACCCTAGGGACCCAGGGACTGACACCTTTCTCCGACTCACACACACAGTAAAATGGATGCCACATACTCACACTACCTGTACCTTACCATGTATAGGCTGTGTACTGCATGCATCCAACAGAGTAAGCCCTCACGCACCATCCTCACAACTGCCGCATGCACAAGGTAAGTCACTCTTCTTAACAATAAATGAATTGAGTAGTATGTTGTAGCAGCATATCTATGATATCACTGCATATATGCAAGGGAATGGGGGTGGCCTACCGGGATAGCAGCTGACAACTGACAGCTATGTGGGACAACAGGAAATGTTCACCCAATACTGACTTCCCCAGAGTATTCAGTAGTTCCCTAGGTGACAAATGTCACTGCAGTATATGTGTGGGACTAACAAACTGGGGTATCATAGGTCACATGCATGGATGTCAATGCTGGGGTCCCATACACACCCCTCAGCCTCTCCCAGCAATTCAGCTGTAGAAAACCATAATGAAATGCCTGTCAAAGGCCCACAAATAGGGACAATGATGAAATATTCCTCTTACAGACTTACACAATGATATTACAGCTGGTCTTGCAGTTGCATTAAGTCTCTGAAGGGTAAGAAGTCTGAAACTCAAATGTCTGCCATTACATTTTAACATTCAGTCTTTAGTGAGATGCTAGTATTCTCCAGGACAGGCACAGCACTATGCTAAATGGAACCAAAATGTAAAGCCAACATCTGTACAGTCTGTGCAAATGTGTACAGTTGACAGGTATGTCCCCCAACCCATCTGTATTCCCATAGAAATGAGGTAACATTTATGTTTGTAGGGTAATAACAGCAGAGCACACATTCCCATGGCTGTCCCAATCAACTTGACAACTTTTTGCATGCCCACAATATGTAGGTGTCAAAGAGCTATATATATGCGTGGTTAATACTTTCAAGATGTGGGCAGCACTTACTCTTGGCTGTTGTGGCTTAGTGGCCTATATACAGTACTATGGTTGAAAGGGTCCATGCTACAAGGCTTTCTGTGCCAACTATTTTGCATCTCAGCTACACCTATGGTAGGAGTTGTGCACACTGTCTACAAGTCAATATCTATTACTGCAGAAAATCTAGACAAGTCAGAGACAGGGGGCCACACATATGGACAGCACACAGTTCAGAATAACCTAGATAGTTCCTAGTAGGACAGCTGGTAATTGAAAGTCAGTGTACTGCCAGGTTATAAATGACTGCCACCTTACTGTGTCAGCACTGACAACAAGTTGCTGGCCACCATCCATACCCCTGGAATGACAGGCTGTTACAGAAGGACCACAAGTATGCCTTGTATATCTGCTCTGCTTGTCTTAACATTGCATTTGCCTGCCAAACTATCTGCAAAACAAGAAAGGTTCATCTCAAAACATCAATGGCAGACAGTGGAGAAGCAGACGTCATACCCATAAGAAAAAGAAAGCAAATATCAAACCAGTCTCCCAACTGTCTATGTCTGACAGAATATTATTAACACTCTGTCCCCATGTGTGGGCCTGTGTCAGACTATCATATATGGACCTATCCAGATGTCAGTTTGTGATGGTTTAACAGCTAGGCCAACATGTAGCCTCATAATAACATAGCAACACAAACCACCTGAGGACCACAGCAGATGTAGTGGTGCAATGATGGACAACCTGCGAATTAGGTACACTCAGAGGTGTGAAGTCCATAACCCTGTGTGTGATGTTACAGCGTCTACCCTGCTCACACTAGAAATACAAATACGTAGCAGCCACTGTGGACAAAGCCTGTGACTGGACTACAGAAGGACAAAAAAACAGACATATGGAGAAGGGGAACCACTGCCCAGAGAAATGGAGAATGTGCACACCAGAACAAATTGTGCAGTAACATAGGTTGTCTGCATGTATGGAGTCAGGAAATATCACCTACAACTACACAACACACACCCACATAAGTGGAGGTCCTCAACAGAACAAAAACCTGAACAAAGGATACTCAGAGGCAAAAACACATGAGAACTTCACAAACCTCCACACCACAGACCATACATAGTCCACACACCCAGTGTCTCGCAACCACTAAGGCCTTACCATAAACCCAGCATATTACTAATAGGAGACTCCACTGTGAGACATACAGATGTGCCGCTCACCAGGCTGGCTAAGAAGAAAGTCATGCTTACTTGTTTGTCAGGTTCCAGAATCCACCATATCACATGTGCACTCAAGTCACTCCACAACAGGTACTGTTATGACTCTGTCCCAGTCCATGGTGGTGTGAACAATGCCAGTTGTACCTCTCTGGACTATAGGATGATAGACATGATTCAGCTTGCTGAACATGTGTCCCATGCAGGTATGTTCCTAGGCTTAAGCAGCATTCTACCATCCCTCAGAATGATGGTGTACTACAGACAGAAAATGATTGTCAGTAACAACTTCCTTACTTACTGGTGTCAACCCAGGGTGATCCACTGCCTGGCAGCCTGGGAACATATGATCGACAGACCACGCTGCTTTACTAGAGATAACCTGCATCTGTCTCAGTTGGCCTGCAGGCCTCTGGCAAAAGCCCTTGCCTCCCCCATAGTGCCTTTTTTGGGAAAGCCATAGGGTCTATACTGCCAACATAAAACCCTCAACAAAACGAGCATTAAAGGCCATGCTGCTAAACACTAGGAGTCTAAACAGAAAAATGCACTCATTGCAAGCAGTCATAAACCTGGAAGATGGTGACATTTGTGGACTCGCAGAAACCTGGCCCACAGGTGCAGAGAGCAACCCATCCTTACCTGGTCAATCATCCTATCACACAGCCAGACCCCAAAATGTGGGCAGCAAAGCCAAGGGAGGTGGAGTATACATATATGTTAGACAGACACACACCTTCAGGCTGGTCAAACAATCTGACACACACACAAGACACTTCAAATGCAGTTAACCATTGACAAGACCCCTATGCAAATTGTAGGTAGCTACAGGTCAACATATCTAACTCAGGATACCCACCCGACATATCTGGCCCTCTACAAATCTATCAAGATTCAACCCTTTACCCTGATTCTGACTGACTTTAATTTCCCAACCATTGATTGGAAAACCAACCATGCCAGAACTGAAATGCAGAGAGATTCCCCCTTCTTATCAATGTTAAATCCTTAGGACAGCTACTTGATGTACCCACAAGATATGATATACATGTCAGACTTGGCAGTAACCAACATGATTATCCACTGCAGCACCCCTACGGTATCATCCTCCCTGGCAAGATCCCACAAAAAAGCAGTTACATTCAATATCACCATCTCTCCTGACCCCCCCATCTAGCCAAAGTAAAATGAAAATGTCTCCCAAGCTGATCATAACCACCAGAGGGATGGTATAAACAGCTGAACAGCCCCCTACCCCACTGAAGGAACAGGCATCAGCGTCCAAATGTACACAAAGGTACTACACCAGCATATATATATATATATATATATATATATATATATATATATATATATATATATATATATATATAAAAAAATCAGGAATACCTGACAGGACAACATCATTCTCTGCAAAGGAGAGTAAACCTGTCTGGAAACATATGCAATAAAGGAACTACATAACAAAAGGATAACATTGCTGTCCAGGACTGAGAAGGAGCAGGTTCAAAATTGCAAGTACTCTCTCCTTAGCCTGAACAAACAAATAAGAGCAGCAGTGAAATCCTCTAAAGGCAACCCTGAGTCCAAATTGCCCACATTTAAGACAGGCAATCATAAGGCCTTCCTCACATATGTCTGCATTCCAAAAGGAAGCTCCCAGATCTGTGCAGAACTGGTGGTCAAGGACACTATATACACAAATGCTGTAGATATAGCCAATTTGCTGGCTGACAGATTCAGTGGAAATGTCTCCCATCTGGCTCCACATCAGTAAAGCAGGACATCCCCAATATCTGACCACCCAACCCTTATCACTAGGTAACAGGGCATCACTGCCCTCTCAAAGCGAAGAAGACAGCCTCCATGGGACATGCATATGTCCCAGGCTGCAACCTACATGAGCTCAGGCATGAACTGGAAGCACCATTATGCACCCTACTCAACCAAAGACTAAGTAGTGATTTTGTCACAGCTGAGTGGCAGACAGCCACTGCTATCCCTTTACACAAAGGTGGAGTGTTCACCAATCTAGGAAATTAAAGAACCATGCGCCTAACTAGCCTCATCTGCAAGGCCATGCAATGGATTATCATGGACCTCATTAACAGGGACATTGACAAACTCCAAATAGTCGACCCCACACAGTCTGCCTTTGCCATGGGGAGGTATGTCAGTGAAATCTGGTTGACTTTCCTGAGACAGCCACCAAAGGCATGGATGAGGTAAAGATGGTGCACACCAGCCACCTTGACTTGGCCAAAGCTTTACACACTATTCCCCACTTGGCCATAGTACATAAACTCTATCAACTAGGCATCAATCCATATGTTACCAGATGGGTAGTAAACTGGCTCATTGATAGAACCCACCTAATCAGAATAGGGGTAGCCACTCAAGCAGTACACCCATAATGAGTGGAATTCCCCAGGGATCGGTTTTGGGGCCTCTGGTATATGGGATATACTTCCCTCAGGTGCAGGCCAAAGACACTGACCTATGGCTGACCAAGTTGGCAGATGACTGCAAGCTGGGAACAGTCATCAATTCCCAAAGTGATGTCGACATCCTACAACAGGGTCTCACCAAAACAAATGATTGCTGCCAGAAACATGGCCTCAAGCTGAATGCCTGCATATGTATCATCATCCCCTTCGGGGAGACTGACATCCCCACATATTATCACATTAACAACAATGTCCTACATACACAATCAGTAGTGATGCATTTGGCCACCCAGGTTGATAGCAACCTGAATTCTGACCACCATTGTACAGAAAGCTTCATAGATGGGCCAACTCAATAGTAAGCGTATGTCATCTAGGGGCAAAGCGGTCATAATATCCATGTATTCTAACCTTATAAGGCCAATTATTTTGCACAATGCCCCCTTCGGCATGTACCTCACAAAGCGCATACAACAGCTAGAGAGACCACAGAGGTTCTTCACTGGGAGAATCCAGGATCTCAAACACCTACCCTACAAAGATAGGCTAAAAGCACTGTCCCTCTACTCAGTTCCATACAGACTCCTCAGAGGTGACCTCTGTCTGGCATACAAAGCAATCCAGACCCTATCTTGATGGGACTGTTGCACACATGGAAGTCAAGGCCTACTCGATCAACCTGTAGGTGCAGCATCAATCTGGTCTGTTGTATCAATATGGCTTGTTGGTGTGAGAGATGTGTGTCCCACAGACTCCCCCATCTGTTGAATAGACTGCCTGTTCACATCAAGCTGAGTACCTCAATACCTCTTGTGAAGTGCTCCCTGTATAAGTGCATGGGAAACAGAAAATACAGTCCTGTGATTCCACCTGTGTCCCTGCTGGACAGGGACTCGGTATGCTGACATGTCATAGCATGGGCTACACTCTTGTCTATGAGGGTTATAAGGGCTTCAGGGGCAATAGCCTACTATCCTCATATGAACCTATCAACCTATAAGCAAATGTCTGTCAGCGGTTCACCACATTACTATATACTGCTCTGCTACTGACATACCAGGAAATCACAGTGCTATGTGGAACATAGTGTACATATTATGGAGATCTCTGCTCAGGAGACTGCACTCTGTACCGACACCAGGATATGACTTTTCAGTTAAGAAGAATACCCCACAGACAGGAGATCCCCAGCCAATGTATCACTGAGGTGCTAGACTGTTTACACAGCTTCATCAGCTAGTCGACTGTAGCCATACCTCTCAACTAGCTGGCTTGGGAAAGAATCTCAGTAGTTTGGCTAATAAATTTGGTCTATGCATCATATATCTTGTATTTCTCAGGTAAAGCACTGTGATGATTTCTTGCACTAACGGGTTGAGAGGTACGGCTGTGGCACACAAAACCCCGGACCAGAGTACATCTATCTCGGAATGGAGTCCCACTCTTACTATAGAAGGTCATACTGGGCATGCTCCTACACATAGAGAATTACATCCCATGTCTAAAGCTACATCGGACTGTATAACTGTATTGTTCATATGTGTCTTTGCATACAGGCAACTATGTAGACCTTAACTGTCTCTATCCACACCCCTCACACAGGATGACCCTCAGTTGTCTGTAGGCGGCCCATATGTGATATATCTGCATATTTTGTGTATGATACACATACATATATATGGGCAGCATATAACAATATTTCAAAGCATACACACACATAAACATGGGGAAGAAAGAGACAGACAATGATAGAAAGAGAGAGAGAGAGAGAGGGTGACACAGGCAGACCATGAAAGCCATAGAGGGATGTCCTGTTGTGGACAATTGCATACCAGTTGTAACCAGTTGCATGTGCCAGCAGCTCCATTGTGTAATACTAGTGTGGTAGCGGTTGTAATATCACATCACCTGCCTTTGTGTGTTCCTGTGTGTGTGTGTGTGTGTGTGTGTGTGTGCGTGTGTGTGTGTGTGTGTGTGTGTGTGTGTGTGTGTGTGTGTGTGTGTTTGTATTATGAGGCCTTTCCCACCCAGTACACTTCCCATTGTCCTTCTTTACAAGATCTGATGTCATTCACCTTAGAAGTACCTTTGGACCCTCATTCACACTGTAAGCACTTGTGATAATTGCATAACACTGTAGTGCAAATACATATATAGGTAGGGGCTCTAATCTCAATCTTGGCAAATGTGTGTGTTTGTAGGTAAAAGTATTTTGAGGCCTTTCCACACAGTACACTTCCCATTGCCCTACTTTAGAAGCCATGCTAATGTCATTCATCTTAGATGTAGATTTGGAAACTCTTCAGCCCTACAAGCTCTGTGGCATGTGCAATAACTACATAAATATGTAGTACAAATAATTAGATAGGTAGGGGTTCTAATCCCAGTACTGACAAGTATGTGTATTTGTGTTTGTAGGTGAATGTATTTTGAGGCCTTTCCCACCCAGTACACTTCCCATTTCCCTACATTAAAAGACCTGCTGATGTCATTCACCTTACATATGCCTTTAGACACTCTTTAGCCCTATAAGATCTGAGCCACATGCAATAACTGCATAACATTGAAGTACAAATAACTAGCTAGGTAGGAGTTCTAATCTCAGTCCTGGCCAATGTGTGTGTGTGTTTGTGTTTGTAGGTGAAAGTATTTTGAGGCCTTTCCCAGCCAGGACACTTCCCCTTGCCCTACTTTAGAAGACCTGCTGATGTCATTAACCTTAGATGTACCTTTGAACACTCATCAGCCCTATAAGCTCCATGGTGCATGCAATAACTGTGTAACACTGTAGTACAAATGACTAGATAGGTAGGCTTCTAATCTCATTGCTGACAGCTGTGATACTGCATATGTGTGTGTGAGAACTATAACCTCTGTGTGTGTGTTGGTTATACCATTTTGAGGCCTGTTCCACCCAGTACACTTCCCATGGCCCTACTTTATAAGGGCTGCTGAAGTCATTCACCTTAGATGTACCTTCGGACACTATTCAGCCCTATAAGGATTGTGACATGTGTAATAAATCGGCAGCGCTATAGTATGTACATGTAGATAAGTAGGTGTTTGAATCTCAATACAGTCAACTATACTACAGTGTGTGTTTGTGTGTAAGGCATTTGTCCTGTGGCTGTTGTGTGCATTGGTTATACCATTTTATGGCCTGTTGACCCCCTCCCCATGGCATTTCTATAAAAAGCCAGTTGATGGCATCCGCATTACAAGCACAGTCGCATATTTTATAACACAAAGGCACTGTGGTGCATGCAATAGTCATATCAGTTCTGTATTGCACATAACTAGAAAGGTAGGTCATATAATAGGAAAAGTGTCAACTCTGTGTGCATGTGTGTTTCAATGCATGTCCCCATGCAGCTGTGTGTCTGTGTTTCAGATGGTTATACCATGTTAAGGGCCTGTGAACCCATCACTGGCAATCCTAACAACCACTGCAATTGCTGCTCAGTTGAATAGTAGTGGCAGATACTGCAGCACTATAGTAGCTTTGCGGTGTTTGTGTTATGTGTACAGCAGCATTGTTTGTACAACTAGCCAGATTCAGGTTCTGCTATCAGCAAGGGCAGGTCATGAGTGTGCGTGTATATATATATATATATATATATATATATATATATATATATATATATATATGTGTGTGTGTGTGTGTGTGTGTGTGTCTGTGCATGTACGTACGTACATCCTCTTGCAGCAGTCTACCTGTGTTATGGCCATCACCATACCTCTCAACCCTGCACAAAAAAACATCTGATTAGATCCATATGGAAAAATGGGGCAAACACCAAACATTGAGCACAACCTTTACATATTGCTGTGATATGCATGGAAAGTAGATAACAGAACAGGTTGTGCATGTAAACACACATTCCAAAGTGTATGTGTCATTACATGACAATAGCTGTCATCAATCTGTAATGTTAGTCTGTCATGATTTTCCCACAGTTCCCTAGAAAAACACATTTTATGACAGATGGAAAGAAAGTATGTGTCAAACATCAGGACAATCTGCAGACATATGCAGAGGTCACAGGTATGGCCACCATCTGTACCACCCTGCATGTTGCAGTCCGTGTTTGACAAGGTGTGACCTGTGACAACAACTGAAACAGTAAAGAGGTCCCAAGAGTGTAAGACAACAACAATGTCATACGGTCCTCTACTGATTGCATAGAGCAGTAATTGCACAGAAGAAGCATATCGATGTTATGACAAATAGTGTAAACTAAGGAAATGTCACATAAAGAAGGTGTCATAGTAGCAAACCAAAGAAAGTCCTCTGTGTTGCACTTGCCATGGCCATGGTATGTCTTGCCAGCTGTCACATTACTACAGGTCATGTCCCACACTCCACATTTGATAATGTTGCAAAACCTTTCATTGTCACTTATGTGTGTGCAATATGTATACTTGTGAAGACCTGTGACTACCTGGCGCCCTCAATAACTCACAAGTATATAGGCATGAATGCTAATTGGCTCAAACCACATATGTAGGTACAGCCTAAGGCTGTGTGAACTGTAAATATTTTGCACTCTGTCATTGAACCAAAAACTGCTAACACACTGTGATGAGCCATACAGTAGGCATGGAATGCTGTCAAGGTCCCAGCTTCAAGCTGTATGCAGACAACAGTGTCAGCATGCCATACAGCAAGTACATGTCTCCACCATGCCCCACATCAGTGCCAACCCTATAAACACACAGATTACAATGACAGGCCTGGATACCCAGGATGGCAACATAGTTGCATTCAGGCACCAAGTACTGGCAGTCATCAGGAATTGCTTGTATATGGTTCACAACATAATTGAAGGGACCATATCCAGCCAATAGGTGGGCATTACCTCTGAATATTCCTCAGTCAGTAAAACAATACATTAGCAGCATGGCCAGTCTGCTATGCAACTATGCAGACAGCTGCTGAATATTTAAAGTCTATGTTAACTCCCGCAAAGGTCAGCCATGTCCCTCAACACAGACACATGCGGCATTGGTGCAGGATAATATGTGCATTTATGAACATATACAGTGCAGCTGTGATACTACCCAAATCACTGACATTCACAATAGGTGTGCACTTGTGTGCATTACAAAACCCCACCCACAAATGCAGTTTGATCTAACATATGTGTCCAGGTATGCAAAGGCTGCCACTATAAATGCTACAGTATTGACGTAATGACCACTGGGGCCTTACATGTATGCTCCTCAGCTGTTGACTCTGTGCCACCAACCTCCACGACAAATGTGGGGATGTTTGCCTGGGAGGTGGTGGCTCCACCAAGGTTGGTGAGGAACTCCTCTGTTGGTGTCAGTGGTGCTTCTGTAGCAGGCTCTTCACCAGTGCCAGCATGGTCCCTGGGCACAGCTGCTGCCCTTTGCCATGCATTGTGTATTAAGTTTGTGGCACTGTGTTGGACCTGTTTATAGTCCCTGCTGTGGTGTCCAGTGTTGTTGACAGTCCCCACCAGTTCTGCCCACAGGGAAGTTCATTGCTGCATTTGCTGCTGGCTTCTCCCCAACAGTACTCTATGATGTAGTCTCAGGGAATCAAAGATTGCCTCAGTCTCAGACTCCGTGTATAGTGAGTGACGTCTACAATACATCCCACCTGGAAGACATGAACAGGGGAACACATCACAGGACTGCATACATTGGCTACCATCATGTACAGACCATACACATCCACATTTGCTAGCACTAACACCCATATTATACCCCTGCCATCTATCGGTACAGTATGTGTGTGAGTATTGTGAAAATACCAGCATTATAGCATGCTTAGCCCCCATTATCCTGATGTGTCATGTTCCTCCCACTGAGGACCATTAATGTGCATAATCTACCATTCATCATTCATATCACACAGCACATGCAGCAGCTGGGGACATCATGGAGGTTCCCCATGGAATCCCAGGCCATCAAACATCTACCGTACACCTATAGGCTATAAGGCCAACCCTCTACCCAGTGCCATACATACTCCTCAGGAGTGACCTCACTGTGGTGTTGGAGGAAATCACAGTCTCCACATTGCTGGGACTGCTGGCTGCATGAGTGCAGCTCATGTTCCACTGTGTTAACACACACACACACACACACACACACACACACACACACACACACACACACACACACACACACACACACATTCAACCTGGTAAGTGACCTGGACTGGCCTTGTTGGCACATAATCACCCTGCAGTGGAATGGGCACCATGTCTACATCAGGCAGGGTGGCTACCAGCACCTTTGCAGGTGTGACCTGGTGAAATGGATGGTTAACAGCACATACATTCTTGGGATACCACCTGTGTCCCTGTTAGATGGGGACATCAGCTGCTGCCTTGCATACACATGGGCTAACTTGTGGCCTAGGCATATGGCTGCTCATGGCTCATAGCCTAGTAACCTGAGATGGTAGCAGGACTACCAGAAATGGCCTTACAGCTGTGACAGACTGTGTTGTTATGTGTCCACACACATCACTGCCATTGACTGCTGGGTGCCCTATATGAGCAATGTTACAGTACCAGGTCATCCAGCCTACATCTGGCAAATAGGTGAGTGGTACTGCAGGTGCATGTGGACTTTTCAGGAACACCTGAGGTACAAAATAACAGAGAACGGTGCATATGTGGTGTAGGTTGACCTTCTCACATGTGTCTGATATCTACAGTTCCAGACATCATTATTTTCTGACTGCAGTCCTTCATGATTTGCCATGAATTTGCCAGAAAAACAAACTTTTATGGAAAACATGGCCAGAATTGTGAGGCAAATATCAGGACATTTTGTGAAACCCTGTACAATTCAGAGGTATGCTGCAGACATAGCCATCAGGGATGGCTGTAGGTGTTGGACAGCAGACTAACATGTGACATGACAGTCCTGGAAGTGTTGTTGAGAGCTACTGTTTAAATTCCTATTTCCCATAACTGCATCCCCCATCTGCATTCCATTACATACTTAATTGTTTGACATACCTGGTATAGTGATAGTCCTGTACCCCTTTTTCAGAATAACTCCACAAAAGGTGTTGTAACTAGTCACAGTCTGTCTTCTTGATGAAAGTATCAGAACTATTCAGCACAGACATCATCTTGCCTTTTGTATGTAATGCTCATGAAGAGGTGATGGCCTGTGCACCAATCTGTTGCTCCCATTTGCTAATTGCATCCAGAACATCTGGGTTGCCTTCCTATTAGCCAATGTCATGGCAACACAGTGCTATAATTAAAGCCTTCATGCGGGTCTTGCCCCTTTTCCTGGCCTGTGAGGAGGACATTATGGAGGTGTTGGAGGTACAGCATCACAGAGGGTTGGTGAAAATACTGTCCACTGTTTGGATTGATGCGTTGTGTCCACAGTTTTGGATGCTATGTCTGCAGACCTCTCAATCTCTTAATGCAGGAAATGTGGACACAGCATGACAAAATGTGTTGACAAAGGGTCACAAATAGGGGGAGATTTTAAATATTGGTGTCATAACCTTAGAGAATTGCTAGAGTAACAGGGTTTGTTTTGACATTCAATTTCTGAGAGATTTAAAGTCTGACACTCAAATTTGTATTATTATTTAGTGACTTCCATCCTGATATCATCCCAGTGATTTAGCATAATACCACAAATGTTATGAGGAACAGGCCATAAATATGAGCCATAACCCTGGACATTCTATGGAAATCTGTACAGTCACATGTGACACTTTGCAGCATTTATTGGTCTACATACTGGTTCTGTGTCTGTGTCAGAGACCCAAGTACACAGTGATTTTGGCCACTATATGTCAGAGTACTGTGTGACTGGCTATCAGGGTGTGTTCATATAACTCAGTTGCTGAACTCAAGAGGTCAGTTGGCTTATTGGTATGTTGCCCTGATTGCAGTTCAAATGGTTCTGTGTTCATAATTTGGCAGTGATGTTTTTTGCCCTAAAGGTATATCCCTGTACTGCCTGATAACTTTACAAATGCATCAGCATACCAACAACTGTACATATTTTCACAGAATGTCTGGAGTTTGCACTCATATTTTTGGTTTGTTTTTCAGAATATTTGTTGTTTTCAGGCAAATAACTGGGATAATCTGAGGTCTGATGACATTAAATAATGACAGAAGTTTGAGTTACAGACTTCATATCTGTCAGAAAATGTATGTTAAAAAAACCATGTTACTCTAGCAACTTTCTTATATGTATAACTGCACTATGTAAAATATATGCCTATTGTTGGGCTTCTGTCCCCCAATCTATCAGTGTTCATCCTGTTTCTTGCACTAAAAGGTTGAGAGGTATATTTTACTTCATTAATTAATGGTATCATGTGATCTTTTTTATATAAAAGGAAATGATGTGTACTGTATAATTATTCTGAAGAAGTCAGATGGTATTACGCCGATAAAAGCGCTCAACAATAAAGTGTAGTGTGTGCCTGTGAACTGGCCTCCGTGCTTTTTTACTTTTTATAAGTTTATGTCATGTTGTGGTTCTGAGTTTGTTACTATGGAGCAGGAGACTAGTGTGGGCAGCACTACAACAGGTTCCACATATGAACTGGTGATCTCCATAGGGAACCTGTCAACCCTCATTGAGGGGTTGACTAAACAACTTGCTGGTCTAGGAAGAAGTCTTCATTTGTATTCAAGTGGGTCTATCAATGGCAATAGACCACCATTAGAGACTATTTTGGATTCTCAAGGTTCTTACATCACACCAGGACAGAGAAGTCCTGTTACTTTTCAGTTACATGATTCTAGCCCTACCATTGGTGACAATATCAGAAGGGGTGGTAACTGCAGCACGTTCATCAACCAGGCGGCTTCTCAGGGTTCCTTTTCATTTTCTGACTAGATTTGTGAAGGGACCGAGTGTGAATTTTGCCAATCGAATAGTGGAATTAACTATGGGACCCTTGATCAACAACTTAAAACTTTTGAGACTGGGGTCTTGAAATTAAGGAAACTTCAAATGGAGAATTGTTACCTAAGGGAATGTTTAAGAAGAGAGGAAGTTCCAAAAGGTTTGTGTTTGTTGAAATTTCCAGCAGGTACTGTAAATGGCTCAGAACTGCCTAAAGAACTTTTAACAACGTTTAACTGCCACGGTTGTGAGCTTGTAGAAATACTGGTTAGGGACAATGACAGAAAAATCAGTTGTTTAAAAGATAGTATTGACCATTTGAATGACCGTATTAAGAATGACTTATGTTTTGATCTGAAACTGAGTGAATACAGGGCTGTTTTTGTCAGTGATGACAAAGTAGTAGAAACCAAAAACCAAAAAAACTAAAAAGTTGGAAAGAGACAGAATTGACTATGAAGGGGGAAGGCCTACTCCCTACCTCTTCTTACCTCAAACAGACACGTTACTTCAGAGTGGAAGTCAGGATGATGTTTATAATAGGCCTGAACTGAATGGAAACAATGAGGAAGTTTACAATAATGAGGAACAAGCCCCTTTAGAAGTACCGCTGTGGAGATCAGAATGTATACAGAACCAGAAACAGCAAATTCACAATATGGGGTGAATGAGCAACTTGAACTTTTCAGATTCATACCCCCACTGGGGGAGAGCATATTGAGGGAGGGGGGAGAGGAACAGTGACACAGTGGTAACTGAGGATGTGTTCAATGATTTAAATATTTGTAATATAGTAACTAATGACTATGGCGATTTTAAGATTTATAATTTGAGCGATGTTTGTGTTATGAAACTGTGGGCAAACCCATTTCAAAAGGACCTTAATATTGTTCCTACTAGGATGCCTAAAATTGAAAGTGTCTTACTTGATTTAAAATTATATGTTAGAAAATTGAATTTTAAGTTTTTCTTTGACTGTTCACATCAACTTGACAATATGGCTGGATGTAAAAAGACTAGTATATTTAATCCACCTCTACACCCCCTTTTATATGTATTTGAAACCCTCTGCATGAGTCAAATTAGACAGATTTACCAAACTAAAAAAGGTAATTTTATTTCTAACATGACAAGTGAAGAAGAAAATGTATCTGTTGACATTGGGGCTAATAAATGTATAAGAATTATGAAACCTAATAAGGGTAGAGGGTTGGTGGTGATGGACCAACATGCCTATGTGGGCAAAATGTTGACAATGCTGTATAGTGACACATATGAAGTGATATCGGATAATGAACTGATTGAATATGGCATACCACGATATTGACATAATTTTAAATGACTTGTTACTTGGTAATCAAATTGCTATCACTGAATCTCAGTTTCTCATTCAGGAAAGTCCCCGTACACCAACTATTTTTGGGATACCCAAGATGCATAAATGCATCAACAACCCCCCCCCCCACACACACACACACACACCATGAGACCTATAGTTGATGAAAAGGCATCTAAAACTTTTACATTGGCTAAGTTTATTGACTTTAGCCTAAAAACATCTTTAGATATGTTTTCACATATAAGATTCTTGGGACTGAGAAAAATACATAGAGAACACTATTCAGATCATCTAATATTGGTCACAGTTGATGTCAAAGATTTATTCACAGCGATTCCCCATGAACAAGGTATTATCATGTTTTATGATTTTTTATGTACTAACACTATGCTTAGTCACCCAAGGATTTTGATGTTCAGGGCCCTGATGGAACTCATTTTGAAAACCAACTTCATAATTTTTGAAAACCAACTATTTAGGCAGAGAACAGGTATAGCAATGGGGGGGCTTGTGCCCCCTATTTGCCAACACAGTGTTGGCCCAGTGGGAGACTACTATTGTCTTTAAATCGGAATTGTTTAAATTCTGTAAGTTTTATGGGGACTTCCTGGATGATATACTCATATTTTGGGAAGGCTCTAAGGAGCTGCTAGGAGAATTCTTTACTTTTTTAAATACAAGCACACAATTTTTACAATTTACAATAAGCACTAGTACTGACATGATCATTTTTTTGGACATTTCTGTTTGGAAAGATAGGGAGAATGGGACGCTCACTTCTGGGTTGTACAGAAAGTCCACCCATTCTAATGCTTTGCTGCATTTTGACAGCTGCCACCCCTAGACATCAAAAAAGATCTCTAGTGAAGGGGCAGGCTGTTAGGTTGGCTAGGATAGTTAGTGATGACAGGGTGTTTTTGTAGGAGATTGACACTTTGAAAGCTATGTCATTAAAAAGAGGATACCCTAGTCATTTTATTGAACCCATACTAGACAAAGTTATTAAAAAGAGACATGATAGATATTTCCACCCCCTACTGAGTGCTGCACTTGTGGAAAGAAGAACAACAGCAGAGAGGGTAGCATATGATGAGGATATGGTTAAACCCTTCACTAACGCTATGGTTTTATCCTATAATCTGCTTTTTGATAACATCAAACAGGTGGTCATGAATAATTGGATAATTTTTGATAGCGACGAGGAACATCTTAAAAAAGTAGGTGAAAAGCCACTGATAGTATACAAAAAAGATTTGAGTATTAAAAACCTTTTAGGAAAAAGGGGGTGCAAGTAAAGACAAAGAAAACATAAAAGGGCACATGAAAAATGTGGACATTGTGCACAATGTCCTTATACTATGGAGAACAACTTTGTCCATATTAAAGGCTATGGTAAAGTGGCCTTACAACAGCATTTCAATTGTCAAAGTAAGTGTCTGGTTTATGTAGCTATTTGCCAACAATGCAACAATTTTTTCATAGGGAATACCATCAATTGCTTCAATAAACATATCTATCAACACATATGACATACAGAAAGGGAATATGAATAATGCTCTTATGAAACAAATTCATGAATTTCACAATCATCATTTTAAATTTAGTGCACTGGAACAGGTGGTGAACCACTGCAGGGGGGGACCCATCCCATTGTTCCTTGAATATAGGGAGCTGGAATGGCAATTGAGATGTGATGCTACACATCCACCTGGACTTAATGAAATAACTTCCATTTCCAGCCTATTAAAGTTTTCATATTTGATAACTGTTTTAAATAAGTGGCACTTATTTGTGTTTGTGATCTATGTTACAACAGGTTATGACCCATTTACATTTTATGTTTTATAGAAATGCTTTTGAGTTTAGTTAGGTGATATTGTGCTGTCATTGTGGATTTACTGTACTTTATAGTTGTTAATGAATGCACTAAGTCCCAAAATTTTTACTTCATTAATTAATGGGATCATGTCATCATTTTGTTTTATATAAAAGGAAATGATCTGTACTGTTTAATTATTCTGAAGAAGTCAGATGGTTTTACACTGATGAAAGCACTCAACAATAAAGTGTAGTGTGTGCCTGTGAGCTGGCCTCCGTGCTTTTTTACTTTTTATAGGTTGAGAGGTATGTACATCAATAATTTCCCAGAGCTGCTTTATTGTAGTGGTACATTGCTCTGACTCTAGTGTACAGGGTCCTGGATTCAAGAGTTGGCAGTGGTCTCTTTTTTCCCTACTGCTAAATGACTGCAATGCATGATATGTTTGAAAAAGCATCACAAAATCATACAGCTCATATGGTGTAGTGGTATGTTGTTCTGACCCTTGTGCACATGGTCCGGGATTTGAAACTTAGCAGTGTTTTTTTTTCTAATATTAATGACTGTAATGCATGATATGTTTGAAAAAGCATTGCAAATTCACACAGCTCATATGGTGCAGTGGTGCATTCCTCAGACTGTAGTACACACGGTCCTGGCTTTGTGACCTGCCAGGCCTGGTTACTTTGTTGCTGGGCAAAACAGAGGCTGATTGAGACAGAGTGATTAAATCAGATTTAAGTGGGTTTGCATGGGTTTGTGTGACACTAAACAATGCCAAGAGGTGTATAGTCCTTTTTGGCTTTGCTTAGTGCTACTTATTCCCACTTAAACCTGCACTTATTTCAAGAAAAGAAAAGAAAAAAGGGTGCTAGGAAAGTGGTGAAATGGGGGCAAGCAGGGGAAAAACAATGTGAAAGGCATCTAGGGATGTGCAGGACGGGTGTAGGAAAGGACCATAGCTCTCCATTTCTTCTGCAGCAAGAGCTATGAATGATGTGGACAATTTGGAATTTACAGCCTCACACCACACAGGAAGGGGTGTGGGTGACATACATTGGTTGGGTAATTTAGGGGTAAATTGATTGACTGACATTAGTGTACATGGGGGCAAAATGGAGAGCTATGTATGGGACGTGTTTTTTTGTGGGGGGAGCAGATGCCCACCCCCTTTTTTTTAAGGTTATAGTGGGATGTTGGGGAAAGGTTGTAGGTATGTTTGGGGAGGTAAATTGTGTAGGAGATGCTGCTTTTGCAGACAGACAAGACAGACAAGACAGCAGACATGGGAGGTGTATGGCACATGAGCAGGGTAAACATCTTGGACGGGGAGGGTGGTTGGGAATCAGAGGCCCATGTACCCCCAGATGGAAACAGTGGGACAGAGGTCCCCACCCATTGGCAGTCACCACTGCCCCTTCATGGCCCCAAAGGTGGCTGTGCTGAGTGCTGGACAACAGGTGCAGGCTGCCCCTTGAGGTGCACCAGTTTCCCCTCAATCTGGCTCAGGCGTCCATCCAACTCTGTCTGGATGACCTTGCACACCATACCTCAGACCTTTTTGCAAGTGATGGGTTCCTCTTTGTGCCTATACCCGGGGGGGTGGGCCCCATCCCCTGAGATGGTTCCACCCAAGTGTGGTGCAGGACCAGCAGAAGAGGCAGTTCTGGGTTGGGTTCCAGACATGCTGGGGTTTGGTGCCATGGCCAGGTGAGGCAGGACAGGCAGATCTGCTGGGATCTGCCTTTACAAACATGCTATGGTGTTGAGGTTTTTCAAAATGTATTGGTTAGTCTTGAACAAAACATTTCAAAATTAGTTGCAACAGCATGAGTGGGTGTTCCAATTAACTCAGAACAGAAGTGAAAAAATTACATAGGAAACAGAACACATGCATACATGGAATAACAGTTAGCATTGTAACACCATTCCAGTTACATTAACAGCAACAGGCCACCAACAATGGTATTTGTACAAGGTATGTTAATATGCAACCAATTAAATATATGAACAATAATAGAACTCAAGTCCCAACATTAGGTTTTGAGAACAACATACCTATAGTATATGAATAATAATTATTGATGCAGATAAGGGGAGGGAAAGAGAAAAAGCATCCATTAACAACTGTATATACTTTTATTTTTCACAACACTACTGCTCAATACTCTAAAGGTCAGCCCTCAATTTACATCTACCTATGGCCCTGGGGCAAACAGTGCCAACTTTGGGTACATGAATAGAGTGGACTCATACATATCAAGGATACATATATGACGAATAAGGTGTACCCTGCACTAATGTTGTGTGAGGGTGCTACTGGCATACTTCACCTGGATTCATATCTGTGTCCAAGGTTATTGGCAGTAGTGATCACTAGCTGTGACAGTGTGACACTTGAGAGACATGTACCGGGAAGAGTGCATGGTGCATGTACCAATCTTTCTGTCATTTGCAGGCATGGGGTTGGACAGTGGAACAGTTGTACACTGTTTATTAGTATGCCTTTCATACAGCTACTTCAAACATTTCTTTACCTGTGAGACCTGTGGAGAACATATATGTTAACACTACCTAACTGCTTCTACAAATATATAGGATTACTTTGACTGTAAATATTCACACATCTTAATACCACTCCCTGGATTTAAACCTTGGTCTGGGTGTGCAAAAAAGAATGACAAAGCTATTGCTCATCTCACTGAGCTACTAGTGAACCACTTTTGCTTGTTTGATTTCTACCTAATACTTTCTTGGGTAGACAGTCTGACCTTGTAATCTAAGTGTAGTGTCACCAAAGACTGTGGTGATAGTTGACCATACATGCCTGAGATTCATGCATGACAGATAGTGTACTGTTTATGAATCCTTTGAAAGAATAAGATCTTGAATGGAAAGGTCAACACAAGGCAATGCTGGAGGGGAAGCAATATAATACATTACCCATTACTATTCAAGATTCAGATCTTAGTGCAGGACATATTTCATATTTCATTTATATCTTGTTTTATAGCTCCACAATCTACAGTTTTGCATAACAGCTGGTTATCCGAACAACCTCAGTTAATGCATGCTGTCAAAGCCATATTTGCTGTGAAGCACCTGTACACATTCTATTTCTTCAACAACATACCAGAGTAAACACAACTGTTTGTGGTATAAATATTCATTTGAGTAACATGACACAGTGCTTTATTACAGTTGCAATTCTACTTTCAGTAGTACTGCATTTCCTGTAGATCAATATTGGTCTGATGATTTATTTATTCAGTACACTCAGAACACACTATACCTACTGGCAGGAAACAATGTACTCCTTCTTATTTATTGCATTATATACTGCAAGATAGATCTGTACTCTCCAGACTCTCAATGCAGCCTCGCCTGTCTGTCCACATGGGCTTCGATGTTTCCTAGCTTTCACCTCTGCAACTGTAGGGGAAAAACAACCATTATGCATACCTGTCTATCACATACTCATGCTAGAATTTGGTACAGCTATGGGTGGAATACTTGCAAACTACTGGGGGATTGCTGTCTCGAGTATCTTGGATCCAGTGGGCCAAGAGCACCCCCTTTCTCCACTTTAGGTCGGCATATTAATGACTTACCTGCTCACCAGTTTGGGGGATTCCAGTGGCACTGGTCAGGTCACATGCCAGATGGTCCCAGGCCTCAAATTTGTATTGGGAGCCTTGGTACTGGCCCTACAGCAGTCTGTCATGGTCTTGCCCAAGGAGCCCAGCCGTGACCCTGTACTCCAAAATGCCCCAGCGCTGTGCGTGAAAGCACACTCTGTCTCCAACTCCAGACATAGCTCCTGCAGTGATCAAACTTCAACAGCTTTTGGCTGTATTCCCACCTGTGCGGTTTAAATAAGGCCATTGTCCTACCCTATGCCATCATAGGACCATTTTTGAAAATGCTGAGCACAGCTCAGCAGTATGCAAACCTGCTAAGCTGAGCTGATCAGTGCTTAAAGGAGCAAATGCTGAGCAGTGCTTAGCAGTTCACAAATCCACTTAACTGGGCTGAATGCTGATTACAATTATACTTCCTAGCAATGCTCAAACTGGCTGAGCAGATCCTAGCACTGCTAAGCACTGCTTAGTTTTTATTTAAAGGAAATTAATGAATTGGACATTAATTACTCCTTACAGATGTATTAAGTATATATATTTTACTTTACATGACACCTCCCTATGTGCTTTGATTGTGTTACTTTGGGCTGTGACTGTACTGTCTGGGACACTTGTGTTTACATGGGGGATTTCACATTATACATCTACTGACACTGGACTTTTGGACCAGCTATGCTACCCTGGTTAGCAAGTATCAATTACTACATCATTAAATAAATAATAAATTATTTCACAATTCTTTCCCCTGTAAAAGCTGAATGACCTGGCTTGGTATTCTCACCGTGAACTACTACACACAAAGCCAAAACTCTAACCACTAATCTAAACCAGCATTCAGACTTTCAGCTATACATTTCTATATAGTTCTTCACAGACTTTAAGCACTGCTGAGCAACACACCGTGGTACGGCAACCTACTCAGCTAAGCTTAAAATTCACATATAAAGGAAAAAAAATAGAATACAACCATTTTAAATAGATATATCTCAATATTGACATTTCAGCATGTCAGTTGCATGCCACATACTCTTCATGACAATGTATGCTAATGCAACACCTGTTATTCTATCAACTTTCTAAGTTTTTAAGAGCGATATTTCAACTGTACCCCTATTTTTGGCCCTTTGTCCCACTTTTAGTTCAAGACTTTGGCCATTTTTGGATTATCATCACTTTGCAAGGTTTTGTGCCGCTGCCTATTGTGGCACGCCACCCAAATGAGCACTAAGATTTAAATGGAAAAATAAAAATTAAATTGATTACATTTATGTATGTTTACAGTGCATACTACTTATTTCTACATTAAAAGTAACTAGGCAAACATAACTAGCATTGATAAATCATTCAATTAATGGTTTACAAATGCTAGCTTTCATCTACACACATTTCATTGCTTACAAGGAAACTTCTTCCATGTAAGCAGTTAAAAACTCATTCATGTCAGCACATTAACGCGTTGCTCACACTGTGTAGAGTGCACAAAGCCCCTTAATAATGCAGGGATTATGCACTCTATACAGTGCTACAGGTAGCATGAAAAGCTTCTGTGTAGGCTCCACATGGAGCCTATACGGACTTTCCTGAATACTGCCCACAATTTACTGTCTAAACTAAATATATGGATTAATTATTACATGGTGTTTACTGGATTGTTTCACAATAGTGATTGATACTCAATTCCTTCCTTATTTTATTTTTATGATGCTTTTCTCCCTGGGCCTTCATTGTAATTGAGTTCTGGCATAACTGAACTACCCTGGCCAGCAAAACAAATAATATAATATTCATAAATGGATAGCTGCAAACATCAATAAGTTATGCACAGAATATATATTTACTCAGAGTTAAAGGGCATTTTCTGTATGGTAGATGAATCCACATTATGGGTAGCAGCTGAAAAGTCTTGCATTTATTTTTAGGCTTCTTAAAACAGATTTCTGTACTTATCTCAGTAAAAGGTAAAATACTATCTTTATTTTGATAGATATAGGGCCAGATTCAGAAAGCCTCCGTGTAAGAGTTATAACTCTTACACGGAGGCTGCAGTTAAACTGTGTGATGTCAGCATGTCATGCATATGCATGAGGTGCATGAGGCATGCTGAATCACACTAGTAACTCTTACACGGTCCGTGTAAGAGAGTAGGGGGCGTGTCTGTAGGCTAAGCTCTGCAAGTGGACACGCCCCCGGAAGACTAGAATGGCTGAAAGTAAACAGCCACGAGAAAGGCCATGAAAATGTGAATAAACACACTATACAACACATGCCCCGACTGGCCATCAGTGTATAAAGTGAAGAGATGTCATAAAAGTAAATTAAAACCTTTTTTTTTTTTGTTAAACCCCGTAAATGTTTGCTACTGTGTGCGGGTGTGCTACTAGCGCAATCACAGTTAGCAGTCAGTGGAAAAGGATATAAGAACTAAATATGCAAAGTAAGCCAAGAAATAATAGCTTAGCGGTAGAGTAGCTGCCCTAAGAGTAGGCAGGCAGGGTTCGAGCCCCTCCAACAACCTTTTTTTTGTAAATAAGCACTAAAAGCCCCTGACAGTATTGTACAAATGTAAATGTATTCCCTTTTGTAAAATGGAATGAAATAGAGCATTTTGAAGTAACATAAGAATAAAAATTCTACTTTCAGTAGTACTGCATTTCCTGTAGATCAATATTGGTCTGATGATTTATTTATTCAGTACACTCAGAACACACTATACCTACTGGCAGGAAACAATGTACTCCTTCTTATTTATTGCATTATATACTGCAAGATAGATCTGTACTCTCCAGACTCTCAATGCAGCCTCGCCTGTCTGTCCACATGGGCTTCGATGTTTCCTAGCTTTCACCTCTGCAACTGTAGGGGAAAAACAACCATTATGCATACCTGTCTATCACATACTCATGCTAGAATTTGGTACAGCTATGGGTGGAATACTTGCAAACTACTGGGGGATTGCTGTCTCGAGTATCTTGGATCCAGTGGGCCAAGAGCACCCCCTTTCTCCACTTTAGGTCGGCATATTAATGACTTACCTGCTCACCAGTTTGGGGGATTCCAGTGGCACTGGTCAGGTCACATGCCAGATGGTCCCAGGCCTCAAATTTGTATTGGGAGCCTTGGTACTGGCCCTACAGCAGTCTGTCATGGTCTTGCCCAAGGAGCCCAGCCGTGACCCTGTACTCCAAAATGCCCCAGCTGTGCGTGAAAGCACACTCTGTCTCCAACTCCAGACATAGCTCCTGCAGTGATCAAACTTCAACAGCTTTTGGCTGTATTCCCACCTGTCGGTTTAAATAAGGCCATTGTCCTACCCTATGCCATCATAGGACCATTTTTGAAAATGCTGAGCACAGCTCAGCAGTATGCAAACCTGCTAAGCTGAGCTGATCAGTGCTTAAAGGAGCAAATGCTGAGCAGTGCTTAGCAGTTCACAAATCCACTTAACTGGGCTGAATGCTGATTACAATTATACTTCCTAGCAATGCTCAAACTGGCTGAGCAGATCCTAGCACTGCTAAGCACTGCTTAGTTTTATTTAAAGGAAATTAATGAATTGGACATTAATTACTCCTTACAGATGTATTAAGTATATATATTTTACTTTACATGACACCTCCCTATGTGCTTTGATTGTGTTACTTTGGGCTGTGACTGTACTGTCTGGGACACTTGTGTTTACATGGGGGATTTCACATTATACATCTACTGACACTGGACTTTTGGACCAGCTATGCTACCCTGGTTAGCAAGTATCAATTACTACATCATTAAATAAATAATAAATTATTTCACAATTCTTTCCCCTGTAAAGCTGAATGACCTGGCTTGGTATTCTCACCGTGAACTACTACACACAAAGCCAAAACTCTAACCACTAATCTAAACCAGCATTCAGACTTTCAGCTATACATTTCTATATAGTTCTTCACAGACTTTAAGCACTGCTGAGCAACACACCGTGGTACGGCAACCTACTCAGCTAAGCTTAAAATTCACATATAAAGGAAAAAAAATAGAATACAACCATTTTAAATAGATATATCTCAATATTGACATTTCAGCATGTCAGTTGCATGCCACATACTCTTCATGACAATGTATGCTAATGCAACACCTGTTATTCTATCAACTTTCTAAGTTTTTAAGAGCGATATTTCAACTGTACCCCTATTTTTGGCCCTTTGTCCCACTTTTAGTTCAAGACTTTGGCCATTTTTGGATTATCATCACTTTGCAAGGTTTTGTGCCGCTGCCTATTGTGGCACGCCACCCAAATGAGCACTAAGATTTAAATGGAAAAATAAAAATTAAATTGATTACATTTATGTATGTTTACAGTGCATACTACTTATTTCTACATTAAAAGTAACTAGGCAAACATAACTAGCATTGATAAATCATTCAATTAATGGTTTACAAATGCTAGCTTTCATCTACACACATTTCATTGCTTACAAGGAAACTTCTTCCATGTAAGCAGTTAAAAACTCATTCATGTCAGCACATTAACGCGTTGCTCACACTGTGTAGAGTGCACAAAGCCCCTTAATAATGCAGGGATTATGCACTCTATACAGTGCTACAGGTAGCATGAAAAGCTTCTGTGTAGGCTCCACATGGAGCCTATACGGACTTTCCTGAATACTGCCCACAATTTACTGTCTAAACTAAATATATGGATTAATTATTACATGGTGTTTACTGGATTGTTTCACAATAGTGATTGATACTCAATTCCTTCCTTATTTTATTTTTATGATGCTTTTCTCCTGGGCCTTCATTGTAATTGAGTTCTGGCATAACTGAACTACCCTGGCCAGCAAAACAAATAATATAATATTCATAAATGGATAGCTGCAAACATCAATAAGTTATGCACAGAATATATATTTACTCAGAGTTAAAGGGCATTTTCTGTATGGTAGATGAATCCACATTATGGGTAGCAGCTGAAAAGTCTTGCATTTATTTTTAGGCTTCTTAAAACAGATTTCTGTACTTATCTCAGTAAAGGTAAAATACTATCTTTATTTTGATAGATATAGGGCCAGATTCAGGAAGCCTCCGTGGAAGAGTTATAAATCTTTCACGGAGGCTACTGAATAAACTGTGTGATGTCAGCATGTCATGCATATGCATGAGGTGCATGAGGCATGCTGAATCACACTAGTAACTCTTACGGTCCGTGTAAGAGAGTAGAAGCGTGTCTGTAGGCTAAGCTCTGCAAGTGGACACGCCCGGAAGACTAGAATGGCTGAAAGTAAACAGCCACGAGAAAGGCCATGAAAATGTGAATAAACACACTATACAACACATGCCCCGACTGGCCATCAGTGTATAAAGTGAAGAGATGTCATAAAAGTAAATTAAAACCTTTTTTTTTTGTTAAACCCGTAAATGTTTGCTACTGTGTGCGGGTGTGCTACTAGCGCAATCACAGTTAGCAGTCAGTGGAAAAGGATATAAGAACTAAATATGCAAAGTAAGCCAAGAAATAATAGCTTAGCGGTAGAGTAGCCGCCCTAAGGGCAGGCAGGGTTAGAGCCCCTACAACAACCTTTATTTTTTTTTGTAAATAAGCACTAAAAAGCCCCCTGACAGTATTGTACAAATGTAAATGTATTCCCTTTTGTAAAATGGAATGAAATAGAGCATTTTGAAGTAACATAAGAATAAAAATAGTCAGAAATGTACTGATAGCTAAGCTGCCGTGAGACAGAGTGCCCGTAGCTGAGTAGTGTTTAAAAAGCTGCAAACTGCGTGCCCGTTGCCAAGCAGCGGGTAAACAGGCTGAAACTGTGTGCAATTAGCTGAACATGTGTGTCGCTAGCCAATTAAGATTTATCCCAGCGCACACCGTTTGCGCCGCTCCCACAGGCTAACTGCCAGTGCGCATGCGTTACCTCAGCATAAGCGGCGCAGAACAGGTTTAAAGTGCTTAAAAGTGCTTTTGGCATGTTTGATTGACAGGTCCTCAACTCATTTCTGTCAGGAAAAGCAAAAATCAGTTGCCAGATTCAAACCCAGGATACCATGCACTACAGTCAAGGAACTAAACCACCAGGCCATGACAGCAATACCTAGAAATGCAGAAATAGCATATATATGGGATAAAACCCAGAATGGAGCATGAGAAAGCATTTTCAGTGAAGTAGATACAATTCTAAAGCGGCCAATCAGAGAAATGTGCGGGAAAAGCGGCATATATAAGCCCCATAGGCGGGAATACACAGCATAACTGATTGTAGAACAGACTTGCAGTCAGCATGAGTGGAGTAGGTGAGGGCGTTGCTTTCGAGCACAGCGTTGGGGCGTTGAGGAGTCCAGATACATGGTCTGGCTCCTTGTCCATAATCACGAGGCCCAACTCATGCAGGGCCAGGTCTCATGGGGAGTATATAGGGCAGAGGCGTGGGACCAGTTGGCTCGTGATCTGACCAGTGCTACTGGCATTCCACGCACTGGTGAGCAGGTCCGTCACCACCATGCGGACCTGAAGAGGTGCAAGCAGGACCAATTGAACCGTTGGATCCAGGAGGCCCGGCAAATGCCCAATGCCCCACTACTGAGTAAGTCACATTTTACCCATGTATGTAAGGATTTCAACCAGCTGATACCATGGAGATGTGTAGTCAATATTATTCCCTTTGTATTACAGCTGCAGGTGTCCGCTCTGCGAATGTCGAGATGCACGCCAGAAGGCTGGTGCGGCTGCCACCATGCAGGTTAGTAACCCCACCCAGTACTTGTAAATAAATATTATTATGTACCATGTATCAGAACAGTGCAGTGTATTGATTAAAAGTAATATAATGTGCAAGCAGGAATTGAAAGTCTGCAGGTATGGCTGCAACAAGTTCATCAGTATGCAAGTGTAACTGGAAATATAATTGATAGAATTAAACAGTGCTGTAATACAGATGTCCCATCATTAATTAAATATACTGTAACCTGCAGTAGTCTCAAGAGTACAGCTTCACAATCTGAGGTAGTCACATGTGAGATATATCCCTGTTCAAATGCTGAATCATGACAGAAGTGAGGCTGTTGGAAAGTGTTTGAATCACCACAGGTCTAATATGTGAACAAAGCCTAGAAGTACCAACCTGAACTGTGAAGTTGCAGAATGTGTGAGAGTGACAGAAAGGCTCATGTATGAATAAATAAAGTAGTAATAACCCCTGAATATATAAGCCTCAGTGTGTTTTACAGAACTAAATGCATGTGGGAAGTACAAATTAACATCCCAAACTGATTTCAGTGTGTCTGAATCTGAATGTCTAGCTCAAAATCTGTATATGGTGATAACAGTAAACAATTTGCAGATAGAATGAATGATTATCTGACAGACTAAACAGCCATAGTTGTCCCCTGTCCTGTCATCAAAGTGTAGCAGGATGATGTATCTGATCAAATTCAAAATAAGTAGGATAGTGATGTATGTGTAACAGGTGTAGCATGACAGTCAAATAAAGATTATTTTGAAACATCAGCCTCAACTTAATTGTGTATCTATGATAAATGTGAATCAATGTTTAACATATGAATGTGTCATCACTTTCTATCCCCACCCAACCCTGTAATTCCATATAACAACATCCACTAAATAATGGTATGTGAACATTTCATTAATCATGGACATTTGTCCGTTCCAAACATATATGCATGTCTGTTCGTGCATGTGCCCTGTTCATACCTGCAAATACGATGGCCTGTTGCCATTAATCAACCCTGCATGTCGTTTGACTGTGTTTTGCTGTTCAAATAATGCATGTGATATTGATATGCCCCTTGTTCAATGGTGTTCATATCTGGGTGTTTGTTTGATGGGAATACCAATGCATGCTGTTACAACTAATCTGAATGGAATAAAATGCCACTAACCCAAACTAACATAACTACTCACAAACCTAGAGCGGCTTGGGAAGGCAGGTCCCAGCGGACCCACCTCTCCCACCTCAGCTGGCGACTGCACCTGGCACTAGTGCCCAGGCGGACCCCCTCCGGTGGCCCTGTGCCACCTTCGGGTGGAAGCGCTGCAGGGGATGGGGCCCGTCCCCCTCTGCAAGTGTGGCGGAGGGGTTCGTCCACTCACCCTCCGCGGTGTCCGGTCTGTGGTGCGTGGGAGATCCAAGACACTGTTCTTGGACCCCTCGCCAGCTCGAGGCTCGTGTGGCACAGCTAACGGCCCCGGCCGTTGCCCCGCCTACACAGCCCCAGCACAGCCCGTCCTGGGCTGTGAAGGAACAGTGGCAACTGCCTATGGGTGGGGATATCAGTTCCACTGTTGCCATCTGTGGGCTCGTGCATCTCGGATATCCCAACCTCCGTCCCCGTCAATTGTGTAACCCCCCCACGTGTGTCATACACCGTCCCTGTATCGTCTTGTCTGTCTTGTCTGTTAACCTACCCAACCTACCTCCCCAGCTTTACCGACTTCCTTCACCTGTCATACCACTCTCACCTGTAAAAAAAAAAAAAGGGCACTCTGTCCCACAAAAATTACGCCCCATACATAGCTGTCCATGTGCAGACATGTCCGCTGAACATCTAAACTGTTAATTACAATTGGCTGTACAACAAATATTAATGTTGTCCTGACACCTCTCTCAGAGGTGGAAGGTTTCAAATGTCTCACCAAAATACATAGAAATATACAGCTGTTGCTGCAAAGACATGGGCATCTATGGGCCTTACCTACACCCTTCCTGCAAATCCCACGCTTCTTTCCCTACTGTCTTACCCTCTTTGTGACCCCTTTTCACCACTTTCCTGTCACCCTTTTCTTTTCTTTCAAATAAAATAAGCGGGTGTGCGCTTGTGTTAGTGGTGCTCACCGCCAGTCATGTCGTGAGCTCAGCATAAGCAGCGCAGACCTGGTTTAAAGTGCTTAAAAGTGCCTTTATGGCACTTTGATTGACAGGTCCTGTACTCAGTTCGAAAGTTTGCTAAGAAAAATAAATTCCCACTGTCAGTCTCGAACCCAGGACCTTGGTAACATTAGCCTGTATGACCTACCACTAAGCCATGCCTGCTTTACAAGAACACAGTGCTAAAATAAATATAACATGTAATAGTAGGAATCAGTATAAAGGCAATATAGGAGATGTACTATCCAAAGCATGTCAGGTAGAGTTGTAATGGCCAAATTACTGGATTCCCATACTAGTTCAGTGTGAACAGAAACAGCCCTGCTACCTGTTAGCTTGTACATAATAATGTAACGTAATGTACATATGTGAAGGTATGTATATCTACACATACATATATATAAATATATATTAATACATATGAAATATAATCGTAGGTCTCAGTAGCCATACACACTCACTACAGGAAAAAGTTAACATAATTGCTGCAACCTGAATCTGCAACACAGCCTGACCCTGTGTGACCTACCTACCCTTCTAACTGCTTACAGGTGGCCTCAGCACTTTGATTGACAGGTCCTGTACTCAGTTTGAAAGTTTGCAAAGTAAAAAAATTCCCACTGTCAGTCTCGAAACCAGGACCTAGGTAACATTAGTCTGTTTGACCTACCACTAAGCCATGCCTGCTTTGGAAGAACACACTGCTAAAATAAATATAACATGTAATAGTAGGAATCAGTATAAAGGTAATATAGGAGATGTACTATCCAAAGCATGTTTGGTAGAGTTTTAATGGCCAAATGACTGCATTCCCATACTAGTTCAGTGTGAGCAGAAACAGCCCTGCTACCTGTTAGCTTGTACATAATAATGTAAGGTAATGTACATATGTGAAGGTATGTATATCTACACATACATATATATAAATATATATTAATACATATGAAATATAATCGTAGGTCTCAGTAGCCATACACACTCACTACAGGAAACAGTGAAGATATATGCAGCAACCAGAATCTGCAACACAGCCTGGCTCCTGTGAGACCTACTAAGCCCTTTAACTGCTTAAAGGTGCCTCCAGCACTGTGATTGATAGGCCCTATACTCAACTCAAAAGCAGAATATGAGCATACTAGTAGGCCCTACCACAAGACCATTGTAACACTAGTCTGTATGACCTACCACTAAGCCATGACTCTCATACAGGAATATAGTGCTAAATAAGTGGAACATGTAATAGTAGGAATGAAGATAAAGGCAATATAGTATGTCTACTACCCAAAGCATGTCAGGCAGACTTTTATAGTCCCAATTACTGGATTCCCATACTAGAGTAGTGTTAGCGGAAACAGCCCTGCTAATTGTTAGCTTGTACCCAATAATGTCAGCTAATGTACATATATGAAAGTATGTATATGTACACAGATATATATATATATATATATTTATATAGCAATACATATGACATATAGTTGTAGGTGTCAGTATGCATACACACTCACTACAGGGAACAGGCAAGATAAATGCAGCAACCTGAATCTACAACACAGCATGAAGCATGGGAGATGTACTAACCTTCACACTCACAGAACACTGTCAACAGCATACCAGCATGGTCCACGCCCTACAATCTGAAAGGGCAACGCCTATCTCACATACCCTTTTATAGCAGTGTCCTGAAATCACAGTGAGACATGCAATTAGTACACACCCAGCTGCTTGCAATTAGCAAATGCTGCCTTACAATTGGTGCAGAGGCCATCACATGGACCTATGCAGATACCTACAAAAGTATTCAGTACCCACACTCCACTCATGCAATACAGTCATTGCACAAACCAAATGAGAAAGAGAGAGAGAGAGACAGAGAGAAGACAAAACAAAATATACAAACAGCCAGCAGAAAAACAGCAGCAGCAGCAGCAACAGCAGCAAAATTCAAGCAGCACGACTGACACACCAAAAGCTGCCACATAAAAAAAGGTAATGCAAAGTAGCAGGTTAATCCTGTGTATACTGTGACACCTCCAAATGTATCATAGTTCACTATCTATAGGTATGTCCATGAGATAGGTTGTGTGTAGATAGTCATGAAATATAAACATATGTAATATTGTTGTACATGTGGGCCATAACTAACACTTCCATAGCTTAGAACACAAGGCCAGTTGTGCATATGATGCAGTAGTTCCCAGGGTCAGTAGAGGTTCCTCCTCATTGGTGTGGGACCACTGTGTATGTATGGCACTGTTCAGGTACATATCCTGTAGTATGGCCAGGGATTAATATCAGTCTGTCATGTGGTGCTATGTCCTCCAGGGGTGAATGTAGCACACATCCAGGGATACCATTTAAGTAACAGTGATGATATGTGTTCTGCAATGATGAGGTGGCTCTCACCTCGACATGTGAGAGGATAGGGAGGTTACAGTCATCTGGGATAACTAATAACACGTGTGTAGGACAATGGGGGGGGGTACCTGCACCTAAACTGTCTGCAACATTGTTGGCAATATCTGTGCATTTGGTGAATGTGAAGCATCTTAACACTGCAGACAACAGATGCCTTCCTGTCATGTGAATCTGCCCTGTGCTGCACTAGCCTCCTACTATTGTTATACAATATGCCTGTATCTGTAGTCCACTGGACAGGATTAATAAGTGGTGTGCAGTTGTTCTGGGTTAGATAACTGTGTGCACAGTACATGCAGTATGTGGGATGTCTGTGGTAAGCATATGCAAATGTGCTGGCGTTGTGTGTTGTGGCTTCCACTGGCCCAGTGGGCTGCATGGATAGCATCACTGTCATAACTACTGAATAACTGTGTAATAACATGCATACATAGCAAGGTAGTGTATTGTGCTTGTGGTGTTGTTCAGATATGTATATCCAGGCTGAGTAATGTGTGTCCACATCACAGGGTTGGATGGCAGCACACATCCAGTATGTATGGATGAACACCCAGAATGTGTCACACGTGTCACCTGTGCAGACGTATCTGGCCATTACCTGTGCATCCCCACAACACACACACATGCAACATATGGCAGAAGTACTATAGCAGTACACACATGTTCATAGGTTCATACTAGGCTATCTGCCGAGGGCATTTACAAGCCTAGCCCATCGTTTTGGGGCTTCGCCACCCCTTTAGTATGGGGAACCATACCCATTATGTTGCTGTGCCTCTGTCGAGCAGTGACACTGAGGTAATCCCTGGGGTATATCTGCGATCACCCATCCATTGGTCAAGATTTCTCTTGAACAAGGCGAGGGAGTGCTCTGCCTCACATATACCGTGATTTTGTTCCACAGCATAGGGAGTCTTTGGGTGATGAATCTATCCCTCCAGCATGTCCTATTAATAGCCGTGTCGAGGTTTAAGTCTCCTGGCCTTGTGGCTCTGATGGATCTACATTTTTTAGGTGAAGCATATTCATCAAATCTGGGTCTGACATGGCCTTGTATGTTGGGCAAAGGTCACCTCTGAGCAAGCGGTGGCGACTGAATAGAACATACATGGACATGCTGGAGGGCAAATTCCTAACTGAGAGGCTCCCTTTACTCTGTAATGAGCTCGAACAGTTGAGAATGAACAGTTCATAGGTTCATACTAGGCTATTTGCCCTAGGGCATTGGTAAGCCTAGTAGAATGTGTTTGTCTTTGCCACCCAATCACAAGTTATGCTGCTATGCCCTTGTCCGACTTTAGTATACTATGCCTCTGTCTAACAGCGACATAGAAGTGATACCTGGGGTACAACTATGATCTCCATCCACTCATCCAGATTCCTATGGAAGAGAGTCAATGAGGACTCTGCCTAACCAGTAGTGTGAGCTCATTACAGAGTGAAGGGAGCCTGTTGGTTAGGAATATGCCCCTCCAGCATGTCCATGTATGTCAGTGCTGAGGTCCAGCTATCCTGAGCATGTGGCCGTATGGGACTCTGATTGCCTGAGGTACATCACGTTCATTACTGCTAGGTAGGACATGGCTGTATATGGCATGCACAGATTGCCCCTGAACAGGCAGTATGCCACTGAGTCCAGCTGGATTCACTTTACCTGGGCAGCATATGACATCTGTGTGAGCCATTGCATCCCCTTGATGATGTACTGTTGTCCTGTACCAGTTGCTGTAGGTGTCTGGTTAGGTACATCCCAAAAGGTGCATTGTATGCAATTATAGGCCTGATGATGGATGAGTACAGAGGCACAATGACCTCCCCTGCCATACATGTGAATCAGTCATGATTAGCTGGGCTATATAACATGTCTGTCAATCCACGTTGGCCATGTGGTAGACAAATGACAGACTGCTACCATGTTTCTTCCCGAGGTCCGCAACTCGTCTACTGTACTCAATGGCCTAACACCTATGTTGTACTGTGCCACCAATGTGGAGGCGTGGGAACCTGCATTGAATACTGAGACTGCCCCTCCCTTGTTCAAGTGTTGTGGCCGACAAGGATGGTAACAGCTATAACGTGGTAGTACTGGTGTGCTCCTGTGAAACCTGAAACAGGTTCATGTTACTGCACAGATATCGATCTCCAGAATGCTAGGTAGGGTTTTGGGTGCGTGCATCCTTGGGTCTAGGCGTCCAGTGTTGAGTAGCATCACTCTTACTTCCTCATCCTTTGTGATACAAATGGATGTGGGTTTGCCTTATGAGCCTTGCCTAATACAGGCACTATGGCTGAAACATGATGCTCCGCCAAATGTCAATAGGACTGTGGTGACAGGTGCAAGCTGTCCCTAGCAAAGCATACCACCCCAAGATGGCAGGGATTGGCACACCTGTGAATGACACCAGTATGTCAGTCAATTGTTGGAAGGGATCATTGTGCCTTGATATTGTGGCATTGTTCTAGGTGAGGGTAGGATGCTACTCAAGGTCAGGGTCAAACTGTCCCGGACTACGTGCTCAGAGAGCGCTGTAATGTCTCATGTCACGTAGTCGAGCGAGGAATGTGTCAGGCCATTCACAGCAGCATGGACATTGACTGAGTCATACCTGTACCTGCCTTGGGGTTACCTGACTGTTTGTGTTATGTGGCAGGTCATAGTGACTGACAGGCTGCACACCGTGACCCTCACCTCGTTAAGCCTGGTGAGCGTGATGTGAGTGTGCCTGATCATAGAGGCACCTAGTACAGGTGTATGAGGTGTGTTGTTAACTGTTAATGGCTGTGAGTGTTCAGCACATTGGCTTTGTGTGATATGTGTTGCACATGTTCGTTTATGTGGTAGTGGTTGCCTGGATGTCTGCATAGGAGGTCTCTGCTGCATAGGCAGAGCTGTGGTCTGAGCCTACAAGTATGATCATGTGTGATCATGTGTTAGGTCCGCTGTTGTGTTAGGTCTCGTGAGACTGGAAGTGTAGTGAGTGATCCCCTTTGCCACGTGACTGGTTATGGCGGTATTGAGTAGACAGAGCCTAGCCTCCAGTCTGGTATATGGTTGCATCACTCACATGAGTTTGAATTTGTCGTTAGGAGGAGGGTTGTCTGTGTACATGCATCTGTTCTAACATTGTCTCTGGAGTACCACACTCACCAGCTGGACTGAGGAGGGAACTGACAACTGACCTCTGGACATGCTAGAATACTATTGTGAACTCTGTAATCAGTAATGATTGAAAACAAGGTCCAGTGGGGAGTGAGGGTGTACTGACATTACCTACAACTGCTGACTGATATAAAAGCGTCAGTGAGCAAATGCCAGGTAACCTAAGTGCAATGTGTCACAATGAAGTAAATGCAACAATGACAAGCAGTCACTTGCTGTCATGTGTAACATGGAAATGCGTACAGTAAGCAATGCAGATAACAGTAGTGAGTCACAGATGTGTTGCAAAGATGTGTACTATGTGGAAGTAGCATACCAGTGAAATAACAAGCTAACAGATAACAAGCATATAAACAAAGGTAGATGCAGGAGGCCTGGATGTAGTGTTTGCTACAACAAACAAGGTGTAGCAATGTCAGTAAGATACAGCTCAGATATGCAGGCACTATAAACCTGATACCAGATGTCCCCAGCTATGAATGGCAGAGTACAGCCTATTGTCACACATGAGTGCAGACCACAAACCTCGTTAATGTTAAATAACTGGCCTAAAGGACAACTGCCCATACCAAGTAATACACTTGTACACTGGGCCCACAATCAGCAGTTCCCAACTTCAATGGATGAAAGATATGTGTCCTGCCACCACAGTGCTTGCCACCAACCTCCCTAATGTAAAACAACTGGTCTGAAGGCCAAGTACTTAGCACAAATGACATAGAATGATAGCTACACTGTAATCAGGTTTTAACCAATCAGTAATAAGTAGAAGTTAACACACCCTGTATAGAATGTGTACCATGTATTGTTGAGATACTATGCTGATAACCTGTTTGTGTACCTTTCCAGATAGACATGGCACCTAAAAGAAATCCTGTGTACTCTGCTGCAGAGGATGACGTGATCCACCAGAGCCTGGTGCGTGACTATGCCATCCTGTTCTCACGCACCACCCAGAATCAGCAGGAGAGGTCTGCACTGTGGCAAAGCCTCGTTAGCAGGATAAATGATGTTGGCATGCATGATAGGACATATGAGCAGGTGAGACATCACTGCAGTGATTTGATAAGGAATGTCCGCCAGCGTGCTGCAGATATCCGCAGGCAACAGGCTGCCACAGGTGGGGGGGTGGCCACACATCCCCCCCTCACCAGACAGGAGGGGCTACTGCTAAGTGTTGTGGATCCAGCCCCAGAACAACAGCAAACATCATGCATCCTGATGGAGGTTGGATCCACACAGCAGCAAGACAGCGTGCGTGCAGGTAAGATGCCATATTCATTTATTGTTATTACTTTTACATTTGTTGACCCAGATAGTCTAGCTGGATATGAGTTCATTTTCAGTAGAGGCCTGTGGAGAAAAGCTCCACACATAATGTAATAAAGGCAGACAGACAAGTTGTCAATACAGACAGCCAACATAATAGAATTGTACACCAGCCTGTCAATTAAATAAACATACATGTAAGGAAGTCAAACAGTTTAGAGTCATACACAATGTACTGTTGGTTTCAAAGCAATCCTACCTAAAGCATAATGGTTATGCAATAAGGCAAAAGCCATATACATAATAGTTAGGGCTCAGAAGGGTAGAGAAGTAGAAGGAGTATGACAGATACAATGATATGGAAGAGGCAGGAGTCAAGAAGGAAAGTGAGGAAAACAAGGAAGACAGTCAAGAGGAGGTGGGAGGGATGGGAGAAGTAGGTCAGAGCATAGAAGGACATCAAGGTGAAAGAAACAGGGTAGAAGCTAGTTTCTATGCACAATGAGGGGTTAAAGGTGAAGAGGGGGTAGGGAGAGGGACGTTAGCCTGGACTCCAAGAAGAACAAAGCCAGTGGTTTTGGAAGTACAGTTTGAGTTGGCGTTTGAAGAGAGGTAAGGGTGAGATTAGAGTTAACTCCTGGTATGTACATATGACTGTTCTGTACGCTGTTACTTCATGCACGCATAAGGTGTGCATGTGGTATGTATCTGTCATCATGATATATATACAGACATGATGTGCAGCTGATGTGTATAAGGGAACTAGTGTACTACTGTACTGTATCATGTGCAAAACAAATGGCACACATGTGCCCACTGACATTACTCTCTTCACACTTCCAGGTCCCTCCCATGTATCAACGAGGCAGGCCATACATGCTGGTGAGTCTTTTTAACAGTATCTGTAAAACAATTTATAAAACTAGGAAGAGTAGTGTAACTCTGTAGTAGACATGCTGGTGACTGTGTCCACAATAACTGTAATTGACAGGTAGTAGAATGAGTAGTGTAACACGGTATTGATGTGTGTGTTTACTGTGGGGTGTGCATGTGTGCAAGTGTGCCTGTGCCCAAGTGTGCATGTGTGTTAGTGTCCATGAGTGCATGTGTCCATTTCTGAATGTGTGCATTAGTATTGAAGTGCATCTCTTTCAAATATGTATTGAGACTGTAATCTGTGTTCCATGTTTTCCTCCCGTAGGTTCTGGTGCTGCTCTGGTGACCTGCAGCAGGGAACCTGAATCTTGTGCCCCAGGTACTGATGATGATGAAATGTCTGTAATGGTGCAGGAAGGTGTGTCTGGGTCCGCCATTGGTCAGCCAATTGACAGTACACAGCTTTCAACCCGTCAATCGCACAGTCATCCTGCCGTTACATCCTTTATCACCATTGTCCCTAGGTGATGGACAGTCAGCAGTGGGCATAGATCAGGGTAATGTGGTACCTATGGCACATGCATCCTCACAACGCAGCCATGTGCAGAGGCCTCCAATGGTACCACGCAGACAGTCGCCCATGGGTTCTCGGGGGGGCATCCGTGGCCGTACTGCCTCTGGCCGGCGTGCCCAGGGAGGTATGTCAACCTCCACTATGTTTAGAACTGCCATGCAGGCACAGGCACGTATGGAAAGGTACACCAGACAGGGTCTGAGGGAGCTGAGAGCATGTCGCATAGCCATGACAGACGGCATGCATGATGTTGCGAATGCTATCCGTAACTTCACAGATGTCGTTGACAGACGTTGTGAGGGCATACAACAGCTGCTCCACAACCAGATGTCCATGGGCCAGGGCGATGGTGTGCGTTTGCGGCGTCGACGTGGCCGTATGCCAGCAAGAGCACCAGCTGGCAGTGGCGCGGGACGACAGCGGGCCCACTCGGGCGCCTCAAGTGCCAGCACCAGCCCCAGCAATGCTGGGTCTGTGCTGTCATCCAGACGCCCCAGGAGACCGCGTGCACGTGGCTCTGGACAGTCCCAACAGGGAACTGTGTCCAGTCAACACACCCCTGCTTCCGATGACAGTACCCAGTCTGGGTTAGTACGGATCTGACCCGTAGCACCCTGCCAGGCACAGGTACCGTGTCCGTGCCCACAGACACTGATTTGGATGACCTGACAGGTGCAGTCTGTGGCTGTCCACAAAACCCTGTACATGGCAGCCATTATGTGGGACTGTGTGCGTGCTTACACACATGCAGAAACCTAACACCTAGGGCAAACACATACACACACACACTGCACCAACAACGGTCCACCCTGTACTGCTGCCCCTCACAAACACACATACACACACATGTCAATTGGTGTTACCAGTGGCGGCTTGGGCATATCTAACCCACACCCTGTGCATATGATGACACTGTGCCACCTCCTGCATACTACAACATCGGTGCAGGTAAAGGTAAACACGTTGCTGATGCACAGGGTGACTATAGATGTGTATAAGTAGTAACATGTTGGTAACTGTTGTGTGTTGCAGTATAAATGTGTGTATATCCCATCAGTCCTGCTGCAGTAACTGTATGAATGTCCTCAATTGTTATCTGCACCCATACTACTTAACAAAGTGTACCTGCAGCACACCATCACATGCTAACATTGACTATGGCAATGTGCATCTTGTGCTGTTATGTAGATTCAGCTACATGTATCTGTTCTGTCACACATGCATTTATACACACCCTGCTACCCACACACATGCACACGCTCACCTGCCATTCCCATTATTTATCACCCTACATGAGTAGCTGTTGATACATGACAGGTACACATTTCAGAAGTGCACTATGTTGTTTACTACTGGCATCCCCTTCTCTACCTGTACTCACAGGGTGCAGGCAACCTCATCATTTGGAAGATGTAATGTGCATCAGGTACTGTAGTACCCTGATTGCCACAACAAACATGCTTCCCATGCGGAAATGCACACACAGACACATCCCACATCCACACACTTGCCACATTCAGGCTTCAGAACACTATCTAGGTATATTGGTACATGTGCATGTTCAAGTAGCATGTAACACTATACTGAGTACTGGCACTTAGTTGTCTGTTGTCATGTTGTCTGTATAGAATAAAAGAATTGTTTTATTATCCTACTCCGTTTTGTGGACATTACTTGAACAAGTGTTACCTTACATGTGTTATCAGTACCAACACCTTCTGTTTTGTAGTTTTGTTTGTATAGGGTGCTATCAACATCACTGCTTGTTAAGGGTGATGACCACCCTGCAGTGCATAGCCCCATGTGGCAAAAGCCACATCCCACCCCATCATTGTGCACACACACTAACCCCACCAACAGTAAAACACATACTTTCCATTTGCAAGATTCAAACCCACACCTAACTGTGCAATGACAGTAGAAACAGACACATTAGCAGAGTGTGCTATTTGCAGTAGTTGGAGAAACCTTTACTAATGCTGTACTTAGAGGATGCTGACATCATCTGTGTGTAGGAGGAGGGATGTGCACCCTGTAGTGTGTTCTCCCAGTTGGCAAAGGCAGTTAACCCTCCCAGCATAGTGCACACACATAAACCACACTCATACATTCCCTTTGCAGGATTCAAACCCCCACCTAACTACGTTATGACACTGAAGAAAGACACATTAGCAGGCGCTATGCAAATTACTGGAGGACTTTACTACAGGTGATATAGTTATACAGTCCTGACATCATCACTATTTCAAAGGGGATCTGCATCCTGTGCGATACTGTCACGGTTGCTAATAGGGACATTTCCCACACACACACATCGATGTGTTGGAGGTTTGCATATGTGGGGATCCAGAACACCAGTGTGATTAGTATATGGTTTGATTGCAACAATGAGGATATACTCCCAGTGGTGATTAGTTTTTACTCATGTTTGTAAAGATCAGCTCTAGTATATCTGCCCCTCTTGTGGGAAGGTTGGTTACCTGTTCCATAGCCAAAGAATGTCTGATCAATGGGAATCTTAGAGCTTGGGTATTGTGGCCTGTGTAATGTACACAGTCTATGTTTGGGTAGCTGGCATCACCCAGTATGATGGTGTTTGCAGAGTAATCTAAACTCTCCTGTGTCAGCATGAAGGCTGTGTGGGAGACCTGAGTTTGAGAGGGTGCTGTAAGAGCTCCTCTGTGTCTCTTTCCATGTGGTCCAGGGAGGTTCGTCCCAACAGGTAGCTGACTGTGACCCTCCCTTGCTCTGTCTGGAGGCGGCACGTCTGTCAACAGCTCATGTCAAGCAAGTGCACACCCCTCATAAATGATGTGGAAACCTTCAAAGGCCCAAGGCCTGTTGAAAATATGGACCAGACTGCAGATACCTGTATAGAGGCATTCTGTGGACACATTCAGGAATGCATGGATCATGAAGCCACATATGAAAGCATGACCCAATTCTCCAAAGGCAGATGTCCTGGGCGCGGACACCAGCCATAAACACACTATACAATAGAAGGATGGCGCCACTACATGATACAACAACCTCCCAAAATGTGAAGGCACCACTGATGAGTATTGGAAGACAACTACAGGCACCCATATGATTGTCTAAGGCCATCTTTGAGAGAGGATTCCACAAGCCACTGAGGATAATCACAAGGCTGCCTGTAGTTATGTTAGTAACCTGGGTGGTACTACCCAGATATGCTCAGAGGTAATACAATATGTCACACAAAATATAAAACACACAGACATTGCCATCATCCTAGTGGACAGGTTCAATGCTGCCTTCTCTCCCCACCACACCAAAAGGGAACATATGTCTCGCATCACAGTGCTTCCCCTGACATCACAGATGCTCAGGTAAGAGATGCCCTTCCCAAAGCAGTAAACACTGCATCAATGGGACCAGACAGTGTCCCAGGCTGTGTCCTACATGAACCACAAGAAGAGCTACACCCAGACATAACACCACTGTTCAATCCCAGCCTTAATACATGATATGTGACCAGAGAGTGGCATACAGCAACAGTGGTCCCTCAACATGCAGGTGGTGCCGTCACGGATCCTGGACACTACTGCCCCATATGTCTGACTAGCTTTGTCTGCAAAGCTATGGCAAGAATCATCAAGAACCTCACATATCTAGATATTGTGGACCTACAGACATGTCACCATACACAGTTTGGCTTTGTCAATGGCAAATCCTGCCTATCAAACCTGTTTGCTTTGTTTGAAACAGTCACCAAGGCCACTGTCAAGGGGTAGGAGGTCCACACAGCCTACCTGGACCTTGCATAAGCCTTGGATACAATACCCCACTTGTGCATTCTAGGAAGCTCACCAGTGTACATATTAACCCCTATGTCACTATGGGTATTGCACAGTGGCTCAAGGGCAGAACACACATGGTAGAATTGCTGGAGCCATGTCAGCCTCCAACCTGGTACAAGTGGTGTCCCACAAGGCAAAGCCCTAGGGGCTGTCATGTTCATTATATATTTGTCATAGGTACAGGCCAACATGGAAGTACTGTGGCTCAGCACGTCACAGGTGACTGCAGACCGAACACCATAATCAACTCAACAGCTAACACACGCATCCTCCAAAGGGACTCTTGCAAACACACGACTTGTGCCACAGCCATGGCCTCAACATGAATGACAGAAAGAGTATAGTCATCCCCTTTGTCAAACAGTAAATGACCACAATGTACCACATATGTGTTAATCCAGTAAGTGCAGACCTAGGAATTATGGACCTTGGGAGTGCAGGTTGATAGCATCCTACCATTTGACAACAACATGGACAAAGTGGTTAGGTAAGCATGTGATATGGGCCACATCATCATGGGATCCACATGTAGGCCAGGGGAGGACATTGTGCCCCTTTACTCATCCCTCATCATGCCCATAATTGACTATGATGAACCTGTCGGCATGCACCTTACCAGACACCTGCAGCAACTGGGGCTACCACATATGTACCTCGACAAGGGGATCAAAGTGCTCAAACAGATGCCACATACTGACTGGTTAAAGTAGCAGCAGCTCTACTCAGTGACATACTGCCTCTTCATAGGCAATCTGTGCCTTACATAGAAGGCCAGGTCATACCCTCACGTAATGGCCATGCTGCATCCCAGAATATCCAGATCCCACCAGGATACACGCTGGAATTACATGAACTTCAGGAGTGATATACATAGGACATGGTGGAGGGGCACATTCACAACTCAGAGGCACCCTTCATTCCTGATTATTATCCCAATAGAGGTTAGGCGGACTGACTCAGTGACTATCCTCAAGAGCGATATTAATGACTGGATGTGACATTGTAGGGTTACCCTGGGTATCACTTATGTGTCACTGTGAGAAAGAGGCACAGTATACTAACCTTGGAAAAGGGCATAGCAAGACAGATTCACAATGCATGTTGAAAGGCACGCACATTCTGGCTAGGTGGATACATGCCCTGGGCAGATATCCCTGTACGAACCTATGGACCTATGTCTCTTTTTCACCATTGGCCCTATGTGCTGTCAATCACCAATGTAATCTCAATACTCGGTAGCATGTGCAAGGTCAGTGGTCAGTCACCTTTATGGTAGAGGTGTGGAATATGTGTGTCATGTAGTAATGTCACAGCTGCCACATGTACACAGTGAACCCTATCACCTACCCATTGATGTACATCACATGTATGAGATGGAAACACATGGCCAAACTGTAACAACAACATACAAGTCAGTCAGATGCATGGACACATATGACTCAGTCATTGTCCATGCCACCACAGCTGATGTGGGATGTCGTTCACTGGGATGCGTGATAGGGAACATGGAAGGGATCACTGAGCAAGTGACACAGGCTGGTAGACCCCTGACCTTGGTTGGCATCAGACCCTCACCAGGGATTCCGACAAATTACTGAATGCTAATGAATAAGTGTATCTACAACACCCTAGCTGAATGGTTCTTAGCATGCAGTCACTGCATTGCTATGGAATACTGTCTTACCACTCCCACAACAGGTGAAAACATGCAGCTCCTGTACATTAACAACATGTAGACCTTATGCCCCAGACCAGGTGTGCATCCCTCACTACTAGGCTGATAGCATCTACATCTCACACTGTATATACACATCCCACATGCAGCATCTGCACAGAAGACCACAGTCATAATGTTACCCTGTGCAAATACCATGTATTCACATGTGGCAGGCATCACACATGGTAACTATTGAAAGTCACAGGTACATATGTGTATTTGGCACACACATACATCATGTGTTCATTGCCATAACCGGTGTAATCAATGTCATGCATTATTGTGAGGGACAACCCACATACATGGGCATTCTGTGTGTGCACAACACACATGGCATGTCTGTAATCAAAAGCCATACATAATTGTGATATCGTTTAGAAATGGGTATGTGCATCCTGTAGTGTGTTTTCCCAGTTGCCAAAGGGATATATCAATCATACACACTTACCCCCTACACACACACTAGTCATGTGCCCGGTTCAAACCCCTACCTAACTATGTTAAGACACTAGGGACCCATGCATTAGCGCGGCGCACTATTCGCATTACTGGGAATGTCCTTTCCCCTGATATACTTATAGGGTGCTGACATCATCAGAGTTTAGAAAGTGGAATGATCATCCTGTGGTGTGTTTTCCCAGTTGCCAAAAGGGATGTTTCTTTCATACCGACACACTTACCCCTTCACACACACTTGTCATCTGCGGTTCAAACCCCTACCTAACTATGTTAAGAAACTAGAGGCGGACGCATTAGCACAGCGCTATTCGCATTACTGGGGAAAGTCCTTTCCCTGATATACTATAGGGTGCTGACATCATCAGAGTTTAGAAAGTGGAATGATCATCCTGTGGTGTGTTTTCCCAGTTGCCAAAAGGGATGTTTCTTTCATACCCACACACTTACCCCTTCACACACACTTGTCATCTGCGGTTCAAACTCCTACCTAACTATGTTAAGACACTAGAGACGGACGCATTAGCACAGCGCGCTATTCGCATTACTGGGAAAGTCCTTTCCCCTGATATACTATAGGGTGCTGACATCATCAGAGTTTAGAAAGTGGAATGATCATCCTGTGGTGTGTTTTCCCAGTTGCCAAAAGGGATGTTTCTTTCATACCCACACACTTACCCCCTTCACACACACTTGTCATCTGCCGGATTCAAACTCCTACCTAACTATGTTAAGACACTAGAGACGGACGCATTAGCACAGCGCGCTATTCGCATTACTGGGGAAAGTCCTTTCCCTGATATACTATAGGGTGCTGACATCATCAGAGTTTAGAAAGTGGAATGATCATCCTGTGGTGTGTTTTCCCAGTTGCCAAAAGGGATGTTTCTTTCATACCCACACACTTACCCCCTTCACACACACTTGTCATCTGCCGGATTCAAACCCCTACCTAACTATGTTATGACACTAGAAATGGACGCATTAGCACGGCGCGCTATTCGGATTACTGAGAGAATCCTTTTCTCCAATATACTTATAGGGTGCTGACATCATCAGAGTCTAGAAAGTGGAATGATCATCCTGTGGTGTGTTTTCCCAGTTGCCGAAAGGGATGTTTCTTTCATACACACTTACACACTTACCCCCCTTCACACACACTTGCCACCTGCTGGATTCAAACCCCTACCTAACTATGTTATGACACTAGAGACGGACGCATTAGCACGGTGCGCTATTCGGATTACTGAGAGAATCCTTTTCTCCAATATACTTATAGGGTGCTTACATGATCAGTGTCTAGAAAGGGGGACGACCATCCTCTGGTGTGTTTTCACATTTGCTAGGGGTAACATTTGGACCAAGTGTGTGAGCATGCCCAGTTCAGCCTTCCTGTGGCATGTTGTGTGAAAGATGTCTCATTTATCTAAGTGTGTGAGCATGCCCAGTGTGGGCTTTACATATGTTGAACTCTGCAGCCCATCACATTTGTGGATGAGTGTGACCTTCAACAAATACCTCCAGTTTATGGTTGTGTGTTCTGTGCCATGTTGTGTAGTTACTGTCCGAATGCTTTTTGTGTGAACAAAACTGGGAGTATACTGTGCCTGCAGGTTTTGCATGGGATACTTTGCACACAATTGTCAACATCCGTTCATACTGACCTAACACTGTAGCACTGTCTAGTGTAGTGTTTCAGTACTTTCACTGTGGTGGTCAGTATCCTGGGCTTCAGTCCTATCACTGATTTACATTTCCATAGTGTGCACAACAGGCTGGTTAAGGTCAGTTGTGCACATCTGCACAAAGGCAGTGCCTCTACAGACCCTGTTAATTGCTGCCCCATAAGCTTAACAAGTGTAGTCTGCAAATCTATGGAGAGGATCATAATTGAGCTCATAAACAAAGATATAGGGGACATGCAGACATTGTACCCATCCCATTTTAGCTTGGTCAGGGGCAGATCATGCCTTTTGTACTGGGTTGACATCTTCAAATTGGTCACTTAGGCCATTGTTGTGGAAAGGCAGTCCATACAACCTACCTTGGCCTTGCTAACACTTTCAACACAATACCCCACTCAGGTATTGTGGAAAGCCCTCACAACTGAAATGTAAACCCATATGTCACAAGATGGGTTGCAAACTGGCTTAAGGACGGGACCCACAGGGTTAGAGTTGCTGGCACTATGTTAGACTCCAGGCTGGTCACAGGTGGTGTCACACAGGGCTCAGTCCTTGGCCACCATTGTTTGTCATGTACTTCCCAGGAGAACAGGCCAACATGGGAGGACTTTGGATGACAATGTTAGCAGATGAGTGCACACTGGGCACCATAGTGGACAGTGCATCACACACAGATATCCTTCAGAAGGGACTCACAGTAACTGATAGCTGGTGCCAGGGCCATGGCCTGAAGTCAGAGTGCACAACATGTGTAGACATACCCTTCAGGAAAAGCAAGGTGACCCCAAGCTACCATATTGGTGGCAATCCTCTAAGCACAGAGGAGGTTATCACGGACCTGGGGACCCAGGTTGACAGTCGCCATTCTTCTCAGACTCACATTGCTAAAGTGGCTAGGAAGACCTTCTACATTGCCCACCTGATAAGGATGGGATTCACATCCAGATCTAGTGGGTCATTGTTCCCCTGTACTCTTCAGTTATCAGACCGGTGATCAAGTCAAATGCCCTATTCTGGCTGTATCTCACCCAACATCTGCAGCAATTGGAGACACCCTGACTGTCCCCACCTAAAGGATCAAGGAACCACAACAGCTGTCATATGCTGCCAGATTGAAGACACTCACACTCTATTCACTCACATACCGTCTGCTTAGAGGTGACATGTGCCTGACATGCGAGGCCATGTCCAAACAGAGATTAATGGACATGCTCCACCTCAGACTCAGAAGATCCACCTGAACCACTAGTGCAGGTGACTGACACCTTAGCAGGGATGTATGTTGGACATGTTGTAGGGATGGAGTTATCACTCGGAGACTCCTTATGCTGTGGAATACAATCCTGGTCCATTTGAGGCAGAGCACCTTGCTGGCTGTGTTCAAGAGGTATCTTGACCTAATGCTAGTCGGAGAATGTGTTTGTCCATCAACACATTGTAAGCGTAGTTTGACATGTCATATGTCTTGTTTAGTATACTGTGCCTCTGTCTACCTGTGACATAACATTGATACCCAGGGTAAACCTCCCATCTCCCATCCACTCATTAGGATTCCTGTTGAGGGACTCAACCAGTGTCTTTATGGACAAGCTGTACTGGTAGTTTACTCATCTGTGGGGTGGCTTCTGTGTTTTGGATAATGCAGTACAGCCTGTCCTATATATGTCAGTGCTGGGGTTCAGTTCCCTCATGTGCATAGCTACCTGCCATTCAGATTGTACAAGGTGCAGCATGTGCATTGATTCCAGCTTGGACATGGCTTTCTACATCAGGCACAGCTTGCATCTGGGTGGACAGCATGGCAGTGTGTGGAGCTGCACTCTGTTTAATCAGACTACACATTACATGTGTTCCAGCTCTGTCATACTCCTGGTGAGGTACTGTTGTGGACTTTACAGGTGCTGGATGTGTGTGCATGAGGTACACCCACAGGGGCTGTTGTGGTCATTTCTACTGCTGATGAAAGATAACTGCAAAACCAGAATGACCTCCCCTTAGCTAGATGTCAGACAGCATGGACCATACAATCACAACTGGAAACAGGATTCTACACCTACCACCCTAGAACACAGTAAAGGAAAGACACTACGGCTGATGCTGCTCAATGCCCAAGGTCTCTACCTCAAGCTGCACACACTCTATGCCCTTCTCAGTATGTAGCACATTGATGTCTGTGCTGTGCCTGAAACCTGGTTCACAGTTTCTGACAGCACCCCAGCACTATCGGGTGTTACCTCATCTCATGCATTCCGGCACCAGCATCCCGACAACAACAAGAAGGATGGAGGGTGTCCATATTCATCAAGGACACCCTCACCTCATGGTTGGTGGCAACACACTATGCATCGGAGACCATCCAGGTGCCAGTGACCGTAGGCAAGACTGCTCTGCAGTTTGTAGCATGTTACATGCCACCCGCTCAAACTCAGGTACCTCACACAGCTATCCTGCAAACACTGAAGGGGATAAATGTATCTCCAAACACCATCCTACTGGGTGATTCCAACTATCCACATATAGACTGGGATCACTAATCATGCCACAACACTCTAACACAAAGGTTCCAAGAGTTCATACACTGAAATGCCATGGAACAACTGGTCCCAATCCCCTCAAGTGGAGGCAACATACTAGAACACATCATCACAAACATGGGGTCACACTGTTCAACACCAGATGTATACCCATCATTGGTGAGGTCAGATCATGGACTACTCTCAGTGGGAATCCACATCCCACCCACACCCCAGATGGGAAAAGAAACGGTGAAGACCTTGTCAAATGCCGACTTCACATTTCTGAGCACTGGTGTGGTCTCTTTCAAGGCCCCCAGGCCAGCGGACACCATTACCCAAGCCACTGTATCACTTAGAAATGCCTTCTACCAGCACCTCCAGGACTGCATGGTTCAGGCAATCCAAAATAATAATGACTCTTTGTACCACAGGCAAGCATCCAGTCTGGTGGACCCTAGCCATAAACAAGCTGTACAACACAAGGAAGGAGCTACTACAAGATAGAGTGTAATCCGTATGGGGGAAGACACCCCTGCTCATTGTGAGTAAAACACTGGGTTCCCCCATACAATCATCCGAGGCATGTTTAGAGAGTAAACCCACTCAGGACTCCAGGGACAATCATGAGGCCTTTTTACCTATGTTTGAAACCTGGGAGGAAACTCCCAGATATGCTCAGACTTAGTTCAGAATGATGTTGATATCACTGCACCTACAGACATTGGCAACATACTGGCTGACAGGTTCAGTGCAGATTTCTCCCCTCCCTAACTGGGGGGGTATGTACACCAGAGGATTGTAGCCGCCCAAACATCTCCACTGCTGGGGTGGGAACTGCTCAATCCAAGGCAGAAAACACCTTATCCATGGGACCTGATGGTGTCCCCAGTTGTGTGCTCCATGAACTCAATGAGTAATTACACCCGCAGTTAGGGCAGCTGTTTAATCTTAGCCTCACCTCAGGATATGTTCCCAAGGAGTGGCATACATCAATGGTGGACCCACCTCACAAAGGTGGTGCCTCCACCAACCCCAGAAACTACCATCCCATCCCCTTGACAAGCCTGTTCTGCTAGGCTATGGAGAGGATCATAATGGGAATTCTAAATGAAGACATAGGGGACTTGCAGACATTGGGTCCAATCCAGTTTGGCTTTGTCAAGGGCAGATCATGCCTTTTAAACTTGGTTGACTTTCTCAAAACACTCACCCAGGCCATTGACGTGGGCAAGGCAGTCCACACAGCCTACCTTGACCTGGCAAAGGCTTTCGACCAATACCCCACTCAGGTATCATTGAAAACATCACCAGCTTAATTGTGAACCCATACATCACAGCATGGGTTGCAAACTGGCTAAGTGATGGAACACACAGGGTCAAAGTTGCTGGTGCCAGTTCACACTCCAGAGCTGTGACAAGTGGTGTCCCACAGGGCTCAGTCCTGGGCCCACATTTGTTCAGTATCTACTTTTCAGAAGTGCGAGCAAGCACAGGAGGATTATGGCTGACAAAGTTTGAAGATGACTGCAAACTGGGAAGCATAGTTGGAAACCCATCTGACACAGACATCCTTCAGAAGGGTTTCATAGAGGCGGCTAACTGGTGCCACAGCCATGGCCTTGCATTACACACTAAACAATGCATAGCCATACCCTTCAGGAAGAACAAGGTTACCACTACTTCCCATCTAGGTGGCAATCCTGTAAGCACAATGTACGTTATCAGGGACCTGGGCACCCAGATTGACAGTGACATTTTGTTTGACACTCACATTGCCAGGGTAGTTTGGAAGGCCTTCTACATTGGCCACCTCATCATGCAGTGATTCACATCTAGATCAAGGGAGGTCACTGTTCCCTGTACTCATCACTCATCAGACCAATGATTGCATACAATGCCCCATTCAGATTGGATGGGCCCACATATTCCTCGACAGGAGGTGAAAGGGTCTCAAACATATTTCTTATGCTGCCCGACTGAAGGAATTCCAGCTGTATTCAGTAAACTTACTGTCTGCTCAGAGGTGACCTGTGCCTGACATACAAGACTATGTCCAACCCAGGATTAATGAACATGCTTCACCTCAAGACCTGTACATCCATCAGAACTACAAGGGCAGGAGACCTAAACCTCAACACAGATATTAATAGGATGTGCTGAAGGGACAGATTCCTCACCCAGAGAGTCCATATGCTGTGGAACAACATCCTGGTACATGTGAGGCTGAGCACCTCACTGGCTTTGTTCAAGTGAGATTGTGACCAATGGATGGGAGATTGCAGGTATACCCCAGGGATAACCTCAGTATCACTGCTTGACAGAGGCACAGCAAAATAATGGGCATATTATCCATCAACTTGCACGGGTGGCAGAAGCCACAAAACTCTGGGCTAGGCTTATAAATGCCCTAGGGCAGATAGTCTAGTATGAACCTGTGAACATAGGCCTTGGGCAGTTCCTGCTATTAGGACAGTGGTCTGCAGCAAGCTATATAGTAGTAGTCGGTTTTAGCCATTGGTTTTGACCATGGCTATTCCATGTTGCTTCTTGTTGTGGTACAAACATGGGTGTGTGGTTATCCATGCTATGTATTGCTAGTCACCCTCATTTTGTATCTTGTTCCATGTGTTTGCACATGTACATCACTGTATGATGTGCAGCTGTTTCCACAGGGTCATATGAGTGGATATGGATGTTAGTTGGGGTCCTCAGGTGTGCATATTGTACATGATATTACATTACTTAACACATGGCATTCATGCCTCAGGTGGTGCTGCAGGGCCACCTCTGTCGGATACACATACTACACTCCCTGTACGTTTGGAAGCAGGTTGTGTCATGTTAGGCATCCCTGTTACTGTATGAGTGAGTCAGGCGGGTATCAGTCCCAGTGTTCCTACTGACCAAGCATATGTGCTATCGTTGCCTCTTTGCCAAGGCCAGGCCATACTGGGCACGCCTCCTTCTTCATTCATGCTAACGAGTGCAGACCTGGTTTAGAGTGCTTAAAAGTGCCTTTATGGCACTTTGATTGACATGTCTTGTACTCATTTTGAAAGTCTGGAGACAAAAATAAATTCCCACTGCCAGTCTCGAACCCAGGACCTTGGTAACATTAGTCTGTATGACCTACCACTAAGCCATGACAGCCATACAAAAACACTCTGCTAAAATAAATATAACAGTCAATAGTAGGAATTAGTATAAAGGCAATATAGGAGATGTACCATCCAAAGCATGTGAGGCAAAGTTTTAATGGCCAAATCACTGGATTCCCATACTAACCTTCACACTCACAGAACACTGTCAACAGCATACCAGCATCGTCCACGCCCTACAATCTGAAAGGGCTACGCCTATCTCACATACCTTTTTATAGCAGTGTCCTGAAATCACAGTGAGACATGCAATCAACACACACCTGGCTGCATGCAATTAGCAAATGCTGCCTTACAATTGGTGCAGGGGCCATCACATGGACCTATGCAGATACCTACAAAAGCATTCAGTACCCACACTCCACTCATGCAATACAGTCATTGCACAAACCTAATGAGAAAGAGAGAGAGAGAGAGAGAGAGAGAGAGAGAAAAGAGAAAATATACAGACAGCCAGCAGCAAAACCATGAGTAGCAAACAGCAAGCAGCAAGCAAGCACCACTGACACAGCAACAGCTGCCACAAACACAGGTAATGCAAAGTAGCAGGTTAATACTGTGTTTACTGTGACACCTCAAATGTATCATAGTTCACTATCTATAGCTCTGTCCATGAGATAGGTTTTGTGTGCATAGTCCTGAAATATACACATATGTAATATTGCTGTACATGTTGCCCATCGTGACACTTCCGTAGCTTAGAACAGAAGGCCAGTTGTGCATATGATGCAGTAGATACCAGGGTCAGTAGAGGTTACTCCTCATTGGTGTGGGACCACTGTGTATGTATGGCACTCTTCAGGTACACATCCTGTAGTATGGCCAGGGAGTAATATCAGTCTGTAATGTGGTGCCATGTCCTCCTGGGGTGAATGTAGCACACATCTAGGGATACCATTCTGTAACAGTGATGCTATGTGTCCTGCAATGTTGAGGTGGCCCTCACCTGGACATGTGAGAGGATAGGGAGTTTACAGACATCTGTAAAAACTAATTCCACTTGTGTAGGAGAATGGGGGATATCTGCACCTAAACTGTCTGCAACAATATTGCCAATATCTCAAACATGTTTTCCATGCGGAAATGCACACACAGTAACATAACACATCCACACACTTGCCACATTCAGGCTTCAAAACACTATCTAGGTATATTCTGGTACATCTGCATGTTACAGTAGCATGTAGCACTATACTGAGTAGTGTCAGTTGTCTGTTGCCATGTTGTTTGGATAGAGTAAAAGGAGCATTTGTTTATCCTACTTTGTTTTGTGGACATTACTTGAAGTGTAACCTTACATGCATCATTGGTAACAACACCTTCTGTGTTGTTGTTCTGTTTGTACAGGGTGCTGTCAACATCACTGTTTGTTAAGGAAATGTGCACCCTGCAGTGCATAGCCCCATTTGGCAAAAGAGACATCCCACCCCCGCCATTGTGCACACACACCAACCCCACCCACAGTAAAATGCATACTTTCCATTTGCAAGGTCCAAACCCCTACCTAGATGTGTTATGACTCTAAAGGCAGACACATTAGCAGAGTGTGCTATTTGCATTAGTAGGAGCAATCTTTTCCAATGCTGTACTTAGAGGGTGCTGACATCATCTGTGTTTACGAAGAGGGATGTGCACCCTGTAGTGTGTTCTCCCAGTTGGCAAAAGGCACCTTCCCTCCACAGCGTTATGCACACACACAAACCCCACTCATACTAACACACATACATTCCCGTAGCAGGATTCAAACCCCTACCTAACTATGTTATGATACTAGAGACGGACGCATTAGCGGGGCGCGCTATTCACATTACTAGGAGATTTCATTTCAGTTGATCTACTTATAGGGTGCTGACATCATCAGTGTTTAGAAAGTGGAATGAGCTCCCTGTGGTGTGTTTCCACAGTTGCCAAAAGGGATGTGCTTCTCATACACACTTATACAGACACTTACCCCCATTCACACACACACATGCCACTTGCTGGATTCAAACCCCTACCTAACTATGTTATGACACTAGAGACAAACGCATTAGCAGAGCGCGCTATTCGGATTACTGGAAGGTAGCATTTCTACTGCTCTACTTATAGGGTGCTGACATCTTCATTGTTTGGAATGGGAATGTGCATCCTGTGGTGTGTTTTCACAGTTGTTAAGAGGAACATTTGAACTAAGTGTGTGAGCATGCCCACTTCAGCCTTCCCATGGCATGTTGTGTGAATGATGTCTCATTTATCAAAGTGTGTGAGCATGCCCAGTGTGAGCTTTCCATATGTTGAACTATGCAGCCCATCACAGTTGTGGATGAGTGTGAACTCCAAAAATAACTCCTGTTTAAGGTTGTGTGTTCTGTGACATGTTGTGTAGTTACTGTCCAGATGCTTCCTGTGAACACAACAGGGATTATACTGTGCCTGCAGGTTTTGCATGGGATACTTTACATACAATTGTTAACATCCATTCATACTGACCTAGCACTGTTGTACTGTATAGTGTAGTGGTTCAGTACTTTCACTGTGGTGGACATTATCCTGGGCTTTAGTCCTATCACTGATTTACATTTCCATACTGTGCACAACAGCCTCTTTAGGGTCCAGTTGTGCATGTCTGCACAAAGGCAGTGCCTCTATGGACTCTGGTAATTACTGCCCCATAAGCTTAACAAGTGTAGTCTGCAAAGCTATGGAGAGGATCATAATGGAGCTCATGAAGAAAGATATGGAGGACATGCAGACATTGTACCTGTCCCAGTTTGTGTTGATCAAGGGCAAGTCATGCCTTTTGTACTTGGTTGACATTATCAAAACAGTAACTAAGGCCATTGATGAGGGAAAGGCAGTCCATAGAGCCTACCTTGCCCTTGAAAACACTTTCAACACAATACCCCACTCAGGTATTGTAGGAAACCCTACCAACAGAAATGTACACCCATATGTCACAAGATCAGGTTTCAAACTGTCTTACGGACAGGACCCACAGGGTTAGAGTTGCTGGCACTATGTCAGACACCAGGCCAGTCACATGTGGTCTCACACAGGGCTCAGTCCTTGGCCCCTATTGTTTGTTATCTACTTCTCAGAAGTACAGTCCAACATGGGAGGACTTTGGCTGACAAAGTTTGCAGATGACTGCACACTGGGTGCCATAGTGGACAGTGCATCAGACACGGATATCCTTCAGAAGGGGCTCACGGACACTGATAGCTGGTGCCAGAGCCATGGCCTGAAGTCAACTTGCAAAACATGTGTAGTCATACCCTTCAGGAAAGCAAGGTAACCCCAAGCTACCATATAGGTGGCAATCCTCTAAGCACAGGGAAGGTTATCATGGACCTGGGGACCCAGGTTGACAGTCACTGTTCTGATGACACTCACATTGCTAAAGTGGCTAGTAGGACCTTCTACATTGTCCACATGATCAGGAAGGGATCCACATCCAGATCTAGTGGGTCATTGTTCCCCTGTACTCTTCACTTATCGGACCGGTGATCTGGTACACTGCCTTATCTGGATGTATCTCACCTGACATCTGCAGCAAGTGGGGAGACCCTGAATGTCCCCAACAAAAGGATGAAGGGTCTCCAACATCTGTCATATGCTGCCAGATTGAAGACACTACAGCTCTATTCAGTCACATACTGTCTGCTTAGAGGTGACATGTGCATGACATGCAAGCATGTCCAACCAGGGATTAATGGACATGCTCCACCTCAAAATCGTCAGATCCACCTGAACCACTAGTGCAAGTGACTTACACCGTAGCAGGGATGTACATTGGACATGTTGGAGGGTGGATTTATCACTCGGAGACTCCTATGCTGTGGAATACAATCACGGTCCATGTGAGTCACAGCACCTTGCTGGCTCTGTTCAAGAGGTATCCTGACCTGTGGATGGGAAATCATAGGTTTACCCGGGGATCGTCACTGTGTCACTGCTGGAGACAGGCACGTCAAACTAATGGGCACAGTACTGTTTCCATATAAGGGGTGGCGTCGCAACCAGACTCTGGGCTAGGCTTAGAACTGCCTTGGGGCAGATAGCCTAGTATGAACCTATGAACCTATCTGACCATGTTGCATTATGTTCAGATGTGAACTACTTACAACGGCCTCAACCAACTGCAGTAGTGTATTCCACAACATGGGTGTACATTGGCAAACACTACCGATGTGCCCAAGGCCATTTCTAATGGTTATTGGATAGTGTGTTTGTCCATCAACACATCATAAGTGCAGTTTGGCATGACATATGTCTTGTTTTGTATACTGTGCCTCTGTCTACCTGTGACACAACATTGATACCCAGGGTATACCTACCATCTCCCATCCACTCGTTAGGATCCCTGTTGAGTAGAATCAATGAGTGACTCTATGGATAACCTGTACTGGTAGTTTACTCATGCGTGGTGGTGGCTTCTGTGTTATGGATAATGCAGTACAGCTTGTCCTATGTATGTCAGTGCTGGGGTTCAGGTCCCTCATGTGCATATCTCCCTGCCATTCACATTGTACAAGGTGCGGCATGTGCATTGCTGACAGCTTGGACATGGCTTTCTACATCAGGCACAGCTTGTGTCTGGGTGGCCAACATGGCAGTGTGTGGAGCTGCATTCTGTTTAATCAGGCGACACATTACATGTGTTCCAGCTCTTTGATACTCCTGGTGAGGTACTGTTGTGGACTTTACAGTTGCTGAATGTATCTGCTGAGGTACACCACACAGGCGCTGTTGTGGTCATTTGTAATGCTGCTGAAAGATAACTGCAAAACCACAATGACCTCCCCTTAGCTAGATGTCATAACCCTCATGATTAGGTTGGTATATGGATTGTTGCTGTTAACCCTACAGCCACATTTTTGTCAATGCAGGATATCTATCACCTTGTGTCCCCATTCTGGCATTACATGTTAGGTATGTCATGGGTGCGACACCTATGTGGGAATTGGTGGTCACTTACTGGATTATCCACAGAGGCTGACTATACTGTTTTCACCATTTAACATGCTGACATGGCTATGGCACCAGCTGTCTGTTTCTATGTGGCCCTTTTATGGGATGCTTGTGTCAGCTGGTGTATCAGATATGTCAGGCGGCTTGTTGTCCTCTACAAACATGTTCCAGCACAGTCCTTACTTGTTGGCCTGTACCTATGGGGCATATATACCAGATGGTGAAGGTCCCAGGACCAAGCTTTGTGGGATGCCTGTTATATGTGGTTTGTAGTCTGACATGGCTGCTGCATGTCTGACCATGTCAGTTCTGTCGTTGGTCTGGTTTGCAACCCCTCCCATGACATTGGGGTGTATATATCAGCTGGTGAGCAAATCTATCACGGAACACATAGGGTATTGTACAGAAGGCTTTGCAAGGTCCGGCTACACTGTGTGGACCACATTGCCCTCATCACTGACTTCAAGTACTGTTTCAACTGAGTCACACATGTTTAGGGGTGGGGTCTGCACTTTGTAAACCCACACTGGGTAGGGTCGGGTGTCAATAGATCCACAATATCATTATGTCTGTGGTACATGCTGGTCCTTTCCATAGCTGTGCAGACCAAACCTCTCATGATTCTGTGGTGGTTGTTTTCCTATCCATTCAGGAGACACCTTTGTTGAGAACACCCACTGTTGTTGTACACTGCTCTTTGGAGTGCGTACCCTGTGGTAAGGGTGACATAATGTCAGGGAGGCGGCAGTCTGCTGGGGAAGGTATTTGGCATTATGGGGGGTTTGCACTGCACATGTCAGGATGTATGTTGGCCATACCTGTGTGTGTCTGGTATGTTGTTTGTAATATCTGTGTGATCCGGAGCATATCCAGGAATCAACAACATGCTTACTACCATCATTTGCAACAGCCTTGGGGTTATCTGTAGTGTCCTGTACAATCTGTATCATAATGGGTTCATACTAGGCTACCCCTAGGGCATCTGTAAGCCTGCATGTCCATTTTGTTTGATGGATTCTGGGGAATTGTTTACACCTGTGTCAGTGCTAGTATGATACCAGGGGTATAGTGACAAACAGCTCAGAAGCTGACTTCACACTTCTTCGGACTGAGATGGTATCCATTAAGCCCACTGGGCCAGTGGAAACCACAACACACAATGGTGACTCCTGCACAGACACTTTCTACGGACATCTCCGAGTAAGCATGGACCATGCAATCACAAATGAGAATGAGACCTTCACCACCAAGGGAAAGTGGCCTGTCTGGTGGACCCCAGCCATAAGCGAACTGTATAACAGATGAAGGATACTAATGCAAGACAGAGCTACATCTCCAGAATGTAAGGCAGCTGTGATCAGCAGTAGTAGAAAGCTACATTCTCACATAAAGACACCCAAGTTCAACTTGGGGACATAAATCACCACAGGCGATGAAGGTAACCACACTGCTTTCTTCAGTTATGTCTGACGCCTGGGTGGGAACCCTCATATATGCTCAGATTTGGTACACAACAACTTATATCCCAGGGACCTGACAGATATTACTGACACCCTGGCAGACCAGTTCAGTGCAATGTACCCCTCCCTCACCCCAAGACATGATAGTTATCACAGCTGTATGTAACCTCACTGTCATCCTGGATGTCCATGTGAGAGCCGCAGTCAGCAAAGGCAGTACACAGCATCAATGGGACCTGATGGTATCCCCAGTTGCATGCTATGTGAACTACAGATGGAGATAAACCTGTATATGCAGATGCTATTTAACCTTAGCCTTGCTACAGGATCTGTACCTGAACACTGGCGTACGGCAACAGTGGTCCCACTCCACAAAGGAGATGCCTCCACAGACCCTGGCAGCTACCACCACACAAGCTTAAACAGCCTTGTCTGCAAAGCTTTGTGAAGGGTCATTATGGAGCTTCCACACAGAGACATTGGTGTCCTACAGACCCTTGATCACACCCAATTCAGCTTTGTACAGTGCAGATCCTGCATTTTGCACCAAGTTGACTACTTTGAAACTGTCAGTAGAGCCGTTGATGAGGGCTACACAGTCCACACAACCTACCTGCGCTTGGCTAAGGCCTTTGACACAATACCCCACTCAGGCCTCATAGACAAGCTCAACAGCTGAAATATAACACCATATGTCACAGCATAGGTTGCAAAATGGCTCAGAAACAGAACCCATAATGTCAACATTGCAGGTGCCTTGTCAGGTTCGAAGCCAGTCACAAGTGGTGTCCCACAAGGTTGTGTCCTGGGACCTCTCTTATTTGGTATTTACTTTTCAGATGTGAAAGCAAACATAGGAGGGTTGTGGCCGACAAAGTTTACAGATGACTGCAACCTGGGCACCATAGTGAATACATCAGCCAGCACACACATCCTACAGACTGCCGTCACACAGACAGATAGCTGGTGCTGGACTCATGGCCTAAAACTGACTGCGACTGATGTGTAGCCATCCCTTTGGGAGGAACACAGTACCCACAGATCTGTACATAGACAGCAACCCAATGAGTACAGGAAACAAATCAGACAGCTGGGGACACATGTAGATAGTGACATCTCATGTGACACCCATGTTGCCAAAGTTGTTTGACAGACTTTCTATCTTGGCCACCTTATCATGGAGGGTATTCCATCCAGACCATAGGAGGTCATTGTACCACTATACTTCTCCCTTATCAGGCCCATGCTTGAATACAACGCCCCATTTGGTATGTACCTCAACCAGCACTTGCAGCAGCTGGAGAGACCCCACAAGTACCTTACCATGAAGATCAGGGATCTACAACACATGTCATATACTTCCAGAATAACTAAAAACAAGCTTTTTCAGTGTCATACCACATACGTACAGGTGACCTATGCCTGACATACAAGACCATGTCCGATCAGGATTTGGTAGACATGCTCCACTGCAAGCAATCCACATCCACCAGAAACATGGGAGCTAAAGATTTGAACCTCAGCACATACATGTATAGGACATGCTGAAGGGACAGAGTCATAACTCAGAGGCATCTCAAACTCTAGCAGAGTATCCCAGTTCATGTTAGACAGAGTACCTCACTGACTCTCTTCAAGAGACATCTGGACAGCTGCATTTGGACAGGGGCACAGACTGGACAGAGGCATAGTCACATTATTCAATTATGTAAGGTGGTCATAATGTGTCACTACTAAGTCAGAGGCACAATATTTCGTATCTATGCAGTACACATATTACCACTATGAGGGGTGGCAATAGCAATATTCATCAAGGACACCCTCACCTCATGGTTGGTGGCAACACACGATGCATTGGACACCATCCGGGTGCAATTAACCATAGGCAAGACTGCTCTGAAGTTTGTAGCATGTTACAGGCCATCCTCTGAAACTCAGGTACCTCACAGAGCTTTCATGAAAACAGTGGCGGGGATACATGTACCTGCAAACACCATCACACTGGGTGATCCCAACTATCCAAATATAGACTGGGATCAGTACTACAGCCACAACACTCTAGCCCACAGGTTCCTAGAGTTCATACACTCACATGCCATGGAAGAACTAGTCACCATCCCCACAAGAGGAGACAACATAGTAGATCTCATCATCACAAACATGGGCTCACAATGTTCAACACCAGAGGTATACCCATCATTGGTGAGATCAGATCATGACCTACTCTCAGTGGAAGTCCACATCCCACCCCACCCCAGATAGAAAAGACCACAGTTCAGAACCTCTCAGAAGCCGACTACACACTTCTAATGACTGTTGTGGTCTCTTTCAAAGCCCCAAGCCAGCAGACACCATTACCCAAGCCACTGTATCACTTACAACTGCCTTCTACCAGCACCTTCAAGACTGCATGGATGAGGCAATCCCAAACAAAACACAGACTCGTTGTACCAGAGGCAAGCGTCCAGTGTGGTGGACCTCAGCCATAAACAAGCACTACAACACAAGGAAGGAGGTACTACAAGATAGGCGATATCCGTGGAAGGGTAGACACCCTGCTCAATATAGGTGAAACACTGAGTTCCCCATGAAATCATCCAAGGCGAATATTGGGAGTAAACCCACTAAGGGCTCACGGGACAACAATGAGGCCTTTTATACATCACGTTACACACCTGGGAGGAAACTCCCAGATATGCTCAGAATAGGCTCAGAATGCTGTAAATATCACTGAACCTACAGACATTGCCAACATACTGGCTGACAGGTTCAGTGCAGATTTCTCCCCACCCCTCCACCACAACTGGAGAGATATGTATGAAAGAGGATTGTAGCCCCAAACATCTCAAATGCTCAGGTGGGAACTGCTCTATCCAAGGGAAAGGACGCAGCATCCATGGGACCAGATGGTGTCCCTGGTTTTGTGCTCCATGAACTCACTCAAGAATTAAACCCGCAGTCAGGGCAGCTGTATGATCTTAGCCTCAACTCAGGATATGTTCCCAAGGAGTGGCATATGTCAATGGTGGACCCACTTCACATGGGGTGCCTCCACCGACCACGGAAACTACCATCCCATCAGCTTGACAAGCAGGGTCTGCTAAGCTATGGAGAAGATCATAATGGAAGTCATAGATGAGGACATAGGGGACTTGCAGACATTAGATCCAACCCAGTTAGGCTTTGTTGAGGGCAGATCATGCCTTTTAAACTTGGTTGACTGTTTCATAACAGACACCAAGGCCATTGACAAGGGCAAGGCACTCCACACAGCCTACCTTGACCTGGCAAAGGCTTTCAACACAATACCCCACTCGGGTATCATTGAAAACATCACCAGCTTAAATGTGAACCCATACATCACAAGATGGGTTGCAAACCCGGCTACGTGACAGAACAGACAGGTTCAGACTTGCTGGTGCCATGTCACACTCCACAACTGTCACAAGTGGTGTCCCACAGGGCTCAGTCCTGGGCCCACTATTGCTCAGCATCTACTTTTCAGAAGTACAAGCAAACACAGCAGGATTATGGCTGACAAAGTTTGAAGATGACTGCAGACTGGGAACCATAGTTGGACACCCATCTGACACAGACATCCTTCAGAAGGGTGTCATAGACACGGATAACTGGTGCCAGAGCCATGGCCTTACATTACACACTAAACAATGCATAGCCATACCCTTTGGGAAGAACAAGGTTACCACTAGTTCCCATGTAGGTGGCAATCCTCTAAGCACACAGGAGGTTATCAGGGACCTGGGCACCCAGGTTGAGAGTAACCTTTTGTTTGACACTCACGTTGCCAGGGTAGTTAGGTAGAACTTCTACATTGCCCACCTCATCATGCAGGGATTCACATCTAGATCCAGGGAGGTCATTGTTCCCCTGTACTCTTCACTCATCGGACCATTGATTGAGTGCAATGCCCCATTCAGCATGTATATGACCTGACACCTATGGCAATTGGATGGGCCCACAAATTCCTCGACAGGAGGAGAAAGGGTCTCAAACATATTTCTTATGCTGCCCGACTGGAGGAATTCCAGCTTGATTCCGTGACTTACCGTCTGCTCAGAGGTGACCTGTGCCTGACATCCAAGGCCATGTCCAAACCTGAGTTAATGTACACGCTTCACCTCAAGACCTCTACATCCATCAGAACTACAGTGGCAGGAGATTTAAACCTCAACACAGATATTAATAGGATGTGCTGGAGGGACAGATTCTTCAACCAGAGAGTCCCTATGCTGTGGAACAACATCCTGGTACATGTGAGGCTGAGTACCTCACTGGCTTTATTCAAGTGAGATCTTAATCAATGGATGGGGGATTGCAGGTATGCCCCAGGGATAACCTCAGTATCACAGCTTGTCAGAGGCACAGCAATATAATGGGCAAATTATCCGTCAGAGTGAAGGTGCGGCAGACTCCACGGAACTCTGGTCTAGGCTTATAAATGCCCTAGGGCAGATAGCCTAGTATGAACCTGTGAACCTGTGAACATAGGCCTGGGGCAGTTGCTGCTATTAGGACAGTGGTCTGCAGCAAGCTATATAGTAGTAGTCAGTTTTAGCCATTGGTGTTTGACCATGGCTAATGCATGTTGCTTCTTGTTGTGGTAACAACAGGGGTGTGTGGTTATCCATGCCATTTATTGGTAGTCACCCTCATTTTGTATCTTGTTCCATGTTTTTGCACATGTACATCACTGTATGAGGTGTGACCCTGGTAGTGTCAGGGTGCTGATGTGCGCTTTGACCCTGTTTTCTATTACAGCACTGATATGTGCATTCCCTATACTGTGTGCATTTACACTGCACACATCTTGCTGTTTATACCTTTGGCATTGGGTAGCATTACATCTAGGTTCCTATCCCTTGTGATAGCTATGAGGTGGGTTTGTGTTTTGTGGTTTATGATTGGTGAGGGTGGATGTTAGTCATGGTCCTCAGGTGTGCATATGATACATGGTATTACATTACTTAACACATGGCATTCATGCCTCGGGTGGTGCTGCAGGGCTGCCTCTGTCGGATGCACATACTACACTCCCTGTACATTTGGAAGCAGGTTGTGTCATGTTAGGCATCCCTGTTACTGTATGAGTGAGTCAGAGTGGGTATCGGTCCCAGTGTTCCTACTGACCAAGCATATGTGCTATCGTTGCCTCTTTGCCAAGGCCAGGGCATACTGGGCACGCCTCCTTCTGCCTACTGGGACAAGGTCAGGTTGTTCCTCCTCCAAGTCACCCCCTGCCTGTGGTGGCCTTGGCAATGGTGGGGATGTTTGGCCCAGCCCTGTGCTGGTCCTGCTGCAGCTGTTTCCGCAGGATCATATTATGTAGCATAGCACATATCATGATCATTTGGGTACATGTAGTTGGTGTGTACTGCAAAGCTCCACCAGGCGTGTCCAGACACGGAACCGTGACTTGAGCAGCCCAAACACACGCTCTATGATATTACGTGTTTGTGCGTGTGCCTCATTATGGCGTTCCTGTTGGTGTGTGTGCATTTCTGATGGGTGTCATCAGCCACGGCTCAAGTGCATAACCAGCATCCCCACTAGGTGTCCGTGTGGGAAGTCCCCATTGGCAAATGATTGGTACAGCTCGTCAGATGCCAGATGTGGGAATCGTGGTAGCTCCCAGGGCAGCCAGCACACACATTCATTATTATGCCCTGGGCATCACACACGACCTGGCAGTTGATGGAGGGTATCCCTTGCGGTTAATGTAGACTCTACCCGCTCACCGGCTGGTGCCTTGATGCGTATGTGCGTGCAGTCTATTGCACCCAGCACCTCAGGGTATCCCGCTATTTGCTGGAAGAGGCGCATATTGCTGGACACAACCTCACGGTCACTAGGGACATATATATGATCACTGACATGTGGTGACATGGCATCCAGGAACTGGTGCAGTACCCTGGAGGCTGATGCCTGTGATATCCCCATCATATCGCCAGTTGGTCTCTGAAAGGTACCTGTTGCTAGTATTCTTAGGCCAACACATACCTTGGTTTCCACTGGGATGGGTTCCCCTCTGTTGGTTCTGTGTGTGAGGCGTGGCCTGCACAGCTCAACAATCTGCTGCAGGAGCTCTCTGTCCACTCTATAGCGCTCTACTATCTCCAGCTCATGTAACCCATGGTAGGTGACCCTAGGCCTGTATACTCTTCTCCTTCTCCTCACTCTGGGTTGTCTGTCAGCATCTGCATTATCACCACCCTCAGCAATTCGCCTATGTCTGATTATAACAGCTATGGCAGCCCCTAGCATTTCTGCTCTGAGTTCAGCTTTTTCAGGTTTCAACTCTGATAGCTTAGTTTCTGGCAGTATCTCTTGTGAGAAACAGCCTGCACTGCTCTTTGTTGTGTTTTAAGTGCTGGGTTGGGCTTCTAGTCTGCCTGTGTAATTGCCTGCTTCTAATTGTTTCCACCAATTAACTTTAGTAGTATCTTCTGGCAGTTTCCCTGTATTTTGGTTGTTTCCTATTTCCTCTCTGTTTCCTGAGGGGGAGCAATGTGCACACCGGCTTAAACACGCTCACAGTAACTTAAGCGCGTGTACACATCCCTACACGGTGTTACACGCGCGCACACATCCTTACACGGTGTTAGCTAGGCTGATTCATGCTAAAACGCGTGCACGTCCGCGCAAACCGTTGTAAACAGTTTGCAACACGCTCCCACATGTTGAACCCGCCTTACCGCGCGCACACCGGCGCATGGACGTATATCAAGAAACTTAGAGTGTAGGGATAGCGTATGCCCTCAATTTCTTGACATTCCTAGTGTTCTGTTGGGACACACCTCCCTCCCTGATGTCTGTCTGTCATCTCTTACCTTACATTGCCCTCCAATCTGGTACATTTCTTTCTATCCTTCCCCATGATGTCACCTACCTCTTACTCTGTTCCTCCCCTTCTCTAACTCTTACACTACTCAGAAAGTGCTCATTACTTATGTGGCAGTGTGATTCAGTATTGTAACCCTCATTTACATAGGATTGCCTAGTAATGCTTAGTTACATATCTTACAGAGCTTCCCCTTGACAACCACTAAGCGGAGGCCATATTGTTTTGCTCTGCAAGTCCCTCCATTGACATTTCATGTAATATATAAATCCCACAATTGTGGGCTTATAAGCCGGTTTTCAGTTTTAGGTAGCGCACCCGTTTGCGGGTGTGCTTCTGATTAAACACATAAATCCCGTGAAAAAAAAAAGTTATATAACTTTTTTGCAACACTTTCATGCCAATGGCCACATATTTGGCCATTGGCATGCTTAATGTAACAAATGCACCCTTTATTTGGAGCTGACATAGCTCCGTTTTTAATTTTGCAGAAATGTACTCAGTTGTCAGCTGAGTACATTTCTGCAACTACGTCCGTTACACGGACTGGTTTGGGCTTCGTGGATCGCTCACATACCTCATTTGCATATCTTGGAGCTGCAAATGAGGTATTGAGCATTTCCACGCCCACTCCGTGTAAGAGACGTGTTAGCTGTCTCTTACACGGAGATTTGGGCTGTTGCTGAATCAGGAGGCTTACACGGAGGCTTACACTACTCTTAAACTCCGTGTAAGCCTTCCTGAATCTGGCCCATAGTCTTCTGACACTCTTGTTTCTCAATGTGTTTGGCTCTAATCTCGAAATGCAGGGTGTTTTGCAAATATAATACATACAATTATTAAGATTCAATCCACACTCTGTATGCGTGCACATAATAATGTATATTTTAATTCTCTATGAAAAGTGCTAATTGAAGTAGTAGTCAAAAAGTGCCATTATGTCTCAGTGTGAAGTTCTCAAACTGTGTTAAGATTTTGAGTTTGTTATGGTCAATGGAAATGGCGGAAGTTGACATTTATGATGATAAATGCAGCCTGCTATCTTTATGAGATTTCACCCTTTTAATCTTGACCAGCAAAAAACATTTTTTTCTGAAGATCGTGTGCAAATGTTATGTTCCTTTTAAAAACATCAGTCATATCTTTTAGCCCCCCAAAGTTATTTTTTTCTCTCATTTCAACGGAACTACTTAAAACTATGCTGAAGTCAGGTTAAAAGCCCATGCAGTATGATTGTGACTTACATTTTGAGATTCTACAAAAATAGTTCATTTCCAGAAATTCAGCCTTGATCAGTAACATAGTTGCAACATGTTATAGATTAAAGGACATTTGATAGAGAGTACAAAATGTCTCTTTAAACTGAACAAAATTGGATACAATATACAAATGGATGCATGTAATTTGTGTTCCTGCTCCATACAGACTGCAACCAAGAAGTACAAACAGATGCAGAAATTGCCTGGGTACTATAATTAATGATGTTGTTACTCTAAAATGCAGAGATGTGCTTCTGTATCCTTTTAGAGCACCATGGTTTGTGCTTTAGCAAATAAATACTGGGATTCACATGTTAAACATTAAATATTTTTAAGGGATCTCTTTTGACAAAACTGTTTGTTAAACCCAGGCAGATGCTTTCCCTTGCATATTTTTTCGTTATATAAAATCTGTTCCCTAACTCAAAGATATCATATTCATGTAAACACACTCAACCCTCTAAAAAGCAGAATATATTAACAACAGTGATAGGTGACTTCAGAAACAACACACACGGCATCACAGTGTGCTGAGCTTTGATGAACAGGGTTGGGGGGGGCAACTCAGAAATGCAAGTTTTATGATCAAGCTACTTGAAAAATAGTGCATTATGCATGATGTACAAATAACTAAATAATGGCATGCAAATGAATGTCAACATGTTAATAAGTGCAAATAATGAAGTTAAACATATTAAGCTGATTCAGAGACATATTCATTTAGCCAGAAGGGCAACAGTGCTTATATTTTATGAAACCAACATTTTCTAGTGTACAGGTGATTCACTCACTTTAAAATGCCAGGAGAATTATCGTCATTAGCAGAGCAACACGAGGTATCAGTTACTTCCAGAACCCATGTCCATGACGTTACATCATATCACCCTCCATATGGCAGACAAGTCTGCAGGTGATAGGAACACCATCATTACCATAACTAGGGCATTGTATGTCATCACATTCAACACCACAGTTTGTTCTGAAGCTGGATAATACAGCATCATCTCCACAACCTTTTGGCATATGGGAGAGACCACATTAGGTGTATCAGAGGCACCAAATTCACAAGTCCTATAACTAACTTCCCTGAGGTCCTAAGCACCACTAATTGTACAAACATTGCTGTGATGGCATCACTTATTCCACTTGGCTTCTGGAGTGTCAGTCAGAATCATTCCACCCAATCAACTGGCAGGCTGTGCGCAATGCACAGCATATTATGTACAATGTACCTGTGTGCCATCACTGTACTTTTCAAGATTCCAAAAATCTGGTATGTTTGACCTCTACCAGTGCTTTAGGAGTGGTGAAATTTACATGGTCACATAGATGCTAAGCCCCCACATTGCTATCTACTCAGTTCTGGCTATGCTATTGTTATGGATGTAGCCGTCCGGCTACTCCTAATGTGTCCACTGTTACATGTTGCTTACCATGTCGGGTATACCTTAGAACCATGGCTTATGACCCCCATTCAAAGCCCTTCTGAATATGGAATCAATAGCATACAACATCACATGGCCATAACATGGAGCACCATTGAATGAGTATTCAGACTCAGGAAACCTCATTTTTCTTGACTACATACACCATGCAAGGCAGAGGTAGGAGCTGTATGTTGTGGCACTGGTTAAAGAAGAGGTATGTGGTCCACAACTATGGGCTATGAAAAGGCCAACACAGCATAAAACTGATTCATGCATTATTACCTTAGTCATACAAGCTGGCTAGGTAGAAATGGCACAGTTATCATCATCTGCACAGGTGGGGTGGGGCATGTTAACAGGTAACTGCAGTGCTATTACTGGTATACCAGTCATGTGAGATTAATGCAGTAGCTTACAGATATGTAGAAGGATGTGGGAGACAGGGGTCACATTCCCATTGTCAGGTTGTAGCTTTCGCTTTAGGAATCTCAGCCAGATGTACATGTGCTCTTCCAGTTTTGGAGCAAGATGTGTCCTGCACATGAGTTGGTATAATCTTTCAGGATCAAGTAGTAGAAGCCAACTATGTTCATCATGTGGAGATGCAATAAATGGAGGTTGTTCATTACAAGAATGGTAATGGCTTGGCATTGCACTCAGTAATCTATCTAGTATTATGGATCTTGTGTAACTGTGGGACCCAAAGTGACTATATGAAGGGCTCTCTCTGTGATGCAGCCAGATGAGCATCAGGCATCACCATGAGAGAGCCTATACATATGAGAGGAAGCAGTCATAATTGGGAGTCACAGTGATGTCATCTCTGTATGCAGTCTGGGTAATTTACTCTACAGCCATTTCCCATGCATGCTAGTGATATGTCAGTACAAATAAATAACTAAGCAACATTGGGATACATTACGCTAAAATATCTATGACATATCAGTGCAGCACCATGACATTTAAACATTTCTGAATATCCTCCATAATTGTTGTACATTAAATGGTCTTTAGGCTTCAGGAGTATTTATCTAAAATTACTATGCTGCTTTATCTGAAATGTCTTTCTTAAGCTGTAGCAATAGAAGAGGATACTGCACTCCTCGAAAGTTTTTTTCCGCTAGGGATTAATAAAGTAAAGGCAAAACTTGGACAGTCTTAGAAGAAAATGTGTTAAATGACATGTGATGTCCCTTTACTTTTATTGCTGTGACACCAAGATTCAGATCAAGATAATGGACAGAATCTTGGTACTGGTAGACCTTAATGAAGTGAAAATCAACTCACATTATTAATTATATCCCATACACACACACACACACGCACACACACACACACACATACACACATACACACACACACACACACACACACACACACACACATATATATATATATATATATACATATATACATATACACACACACACACACACACACACACACACACACACACACATATATATATATATATATATATATATATATACATACACACACACACACACACACACACACACACACACGCGTAAATATCTGTGTGTGCATATATATATATATATGTATATATATATATATATATATATATATATATATATATATATATATATATGTATATAGCTAGATGTAGATATATAGATATAGAAATAGTTGGGGGTGGATACATGGATATACATAGATATATTTCTTAAATATATGTATGCTATACAACATGGAATGTAGGTTACATGTATAATTTATTTTAGGCTGTTTTGCACTGATTAATGATTATTACCAGGGGTGGCTCGTGCTATAGGACTGCAGCCCCCCCCCCCCAGCTGTAGAAAGAAGAACAAAAACAAACAAACAAAAAAAAAAACCAAATTGCATGTCCTGGAACTCCACGCATGCATGCTTGGAGTTCCTGGAACTCACAGAGCTCCAGACTGCTGTGTTAGCAGTCTGGATAGGGGGAAAGCATCTCTGCCCTACAGATGCCCAGAAGTCCATGTGGTCATGACCGCATAGAACGGAAGAACTCCGGACTGCATCATCTGCAGGCTGAAGCCAACTCTCATGGGGAAACCAGCTGGGAAGATAGTTGAGCCTACACTCTCATGGGAAAACCAGCAGTTACCCTGCGCAGGACTGAGGATACTGCAGATGGACTCGGGGAATACTGAATGGGACATGGACTAATTGAATTTATGTGTGTGTGTGTGTGTGTGTGTGTGTGTGTGTGTGTGTGTGTGTGTGTGTGTGTGTGTGTGTGTGTGTGTGTGTGTTACTGGTGGCTAGAGAGAACTCAGGATCCATGGTGGTGGGTTTGAACCCTGTACCTTGGGTGCAAGAGCCAGAATTCCTACCCACCACCATTTGTAAAAAGTTGCAGATTTTTGCCTCATATTTGTTCTGTTTTGTTCCTCACAAAATCTGTGGTTTCTGTATATTTGTTTCCTTACACAGTCAGTAGTGCAGTGGTGCACTGGTAGCACTGTTGCCTGACAGCTACAGGTTCTCTGGTTTGATTCTTGGCTGGGGTGCCTTCTGTATGGAGTCTGCATGTCCTCCCTGTGTTTGTGTGTGTTTCCTCTGGGTACTCTGGTGTCTTCCCATCCTACAAAGGCATGTGTCTGGAGGGTTTTTCCCTGGGCCTCTGCTGAAAATTGGCTTTTGTTCCAAGTCAGACTTTCCTGGTTAACAAATGTTAAATAAATAAAAATGACAGGCATTTGAATTTCAGACTTCATATTCTTCAGAAAGTAAATGATAACACAAAACCTTTTATTCTAGCAATTTTCTAAGTTTATAAGATGGATAATTGAAATTTGTTCCTATTTTTGAGACTGTATTCCCTCATTATTGGCTTTGTCCAGGTTTCCTGTGCTAAGGTTGAGAGCTATGGTGAGAAATGAATTCACTGAATATGTTTGGGGGCTGTATTCCCCCCATTACTGGCTTTGTCCAGGTGTTATTTGCTAAGAGATTGACAGCTACGGTGAGAACTGAATTCACTAAATGGTAGCCATTTAAGTTTCAGTCTTCCTCTCTTTCTCAAAACAGCTGATTTGGCATAGTGGTATGTTGCTCTGACTGTTTTGCACAGGGTCCTGGGTTCAAGTCTTGAGAGTGAAATGTATGGTGGTAACACAACATTTTATTCTCGCAACTTTCCAACATTATACAATTAATGTTTAGAATGTGTCCCTGGTTTTTGGGCTTTTGTCCTCCCCCCCAATAAATGTTGGCTTTTTCCAGATTTCTTGTGGTGCAAAGTTCAGAGATACAGCTGAGTGTCAAGTAGATTTTACAAGGATAACAAAAGTCTGTAGTCAGAAACTATTCCAAAAAAGCAAATAAAAAACACTGTCTGGTAACTATAAAGGCTGTGCTCCTCTAGTATTTCTGAAACACAGAATTCACTTGATGAATAGAAAAACACTTTTATTCCATCAAAATCTGCACAGCTACAATAAACATAGACTAATAAAAGTAGATTTAGCGCGCTTTCATCTCATCCCCTGAGACTTCTTCAGAATCATCTGTTATTAAGTTGCATACTCATTTAAATAACATTTCTTTACATTTCATTGGTTGTTCATTGGCGCTCAATCAATAAACCATAAAACAAATAGCAGTATTTCAAAATAACTCCTTAATCACACTAATTCAATTAATATCAATAGTCATAAAACCGTGGTATAGCAAAATATAAATAAATCTTCCTCAACAGGATAAAAAACATTGTGCAAAATGCTCCAAAAACTTAATGAGTATATAAAAAATCTCTCAAAAACTAAAATTAAAAATATTATATATATGATATATATGAAAAAGTTGTAAATGTGCAAAAATGTGCAAAAAATACAGACACCTAAGTATGTAGAACACCATTGCATCATACACACACTAAAAACTACTAATGTAAAATGTAAATAGTAAAAAACACTAGCAATATACATATATAAATATATATACGAGCATAGAAAGGAATAAATATATATATTCTAAATAATTAAATAATTAAATACATAAATATATAAATAATATATGTTATCTTGTTGGGGTTAAAAACATAATACCTGTATAAAATATATAAAATATTATTGTTGTTTCTTCCTGGGATTCAATGACAACAATTTTGGGGCTGGTTTAATGGAGATATGGTCATTCATTCCCGGATGGGTACAGGAATCTAATCTGATTTGCCATATCATTTCATGGTATTCCAAATATATTTCCCAGTCACCACCCCCCTCTCTCTGCTTGACCTCTTCCAATATCCAAAATTTTATATTCATATTTGTACATTTCAAAGTGTGCCTATAAAGGGCATTGTTCTCATTCTTTTTGTTGATGTCCCTGACATGTTCATAAATACGAATCCTCAAATTCCTATCAGTTTCCCCCACATAGTATGCCCCACATGTCTTACAGTATGCCGAGTAAACAACTCCCTTGGTATAACAACTGGAGTAGATATAACTCCTCAGTTTTAACCCTATATTGGGAATGATAAGTTCCTTTTCACCCGATATAAAGGGGCACTGAGCGCATCTTCCCCATTTATGTGTACCTACTTTAGTGAATGAATGACCATATCTCCATTAAACCAGCCCTAAAATTGTTGTCATTGAATCCCAGGAAGAAACAACAATAATATTTTATATATTTTATACAGGAGTTATGTTTTTAACCCTAACAAGATAACATCTATTATGTATATATTTATGTATTTAAATATTTAATTGTTTAGAATATATATATTTATTCCTTTCTATGCTTATATATATATATATATATATATATATATATATATATATATATGTATATTGCTAGTGTTTTTTACTATTTACATTTTACATTAGTAGTTTTTAGTGTGTGTATGATGTAATGGTGTTCTACATACTTAGATGTCTGTATTTTTGCACATTTTTGCACATTTACAACTTTTTCATATATATCATATATATAATATTTTTAATTTTAGTTTTTGAGAGATTTTTATATATTCATTAAGTTTTTGGAGCATTTTGCACAATGTTTTTTATCCTGTTGAGGAAGATTTATTTATATTTTGCTATACCACGGTTTTATGACTATTGATATTAATTGAATTAGTGTGATTAAGGAGTTATTTTGGAATACTGCTATTTGTTTTATGGTTTATTGATTGAGCACCAATGAACAACCAATGAAATGTAAAGAAAGGTTATTTAAATGAGTATGCAACTTAATAACAGATGATTCTGAAGAAGTCTCAGGGGATGAGATGAAAGTGCACTAAATCTACTTGTATTAGTCTATGTTTATCGCAGCTGTGCACATTTTCATGGAATAAAAGTGTTTTTCTATTCATCAAGTGAGTTCTGTGTTTCGGAAATACTAGAGGAGGACAGCCTTTATAGTTACCAGACAGATTTTGCAAGGAGCTGAAAGCTGCAGGGGAACAACTGTTTAGTGCTGCTTATGCTGAATCTACTTGCATTGTTAATAGCACAACAGGTAGTGTACTTGCTTTTGATGCAGAAGGCTATGAGTTCTACTCCACAGTAGGTAGATGCATTGCTGATACTGTACTGTGTTGTAAATGGGGTGGATGCTTCAGTCCTTTTTGGTGAAGATAGCTAGTAACTAAGAACCTGTTATCAGTTTGCCATCCATTCCCTATTGCAATATTACTAGCAATTTATTTCTCAAGGGCAACAGGCACTTTATTTGTAGATGAAACAGTGAAATATAAAGTTGTTTGCTAGCAGCAACCTCTTCATTAGTTGCAGATCTTTTTAATGTGGAATTATTTAGATGACTTTTACTTCTTCAGAAATTGTGCATATTTACTGATACTGGTGGACTGTAGAAGTTTGAGTAGACTTTTATGATGGAAATGTTCTGAATTGGCAGTTTTGTCATTATTGGTGCATGCATTTTGTTTCATTGTTTACTGGAAAAATGTTCAAAACAATACATTTAAAACGCCGTCTAACAACTGTACTGTATTGTACAGGGAATATAATTTAATACAGTCAGGATGGTGTATCAAAGAGCACTTCAATGTTTCGTGTGCAAGGGGCCTATGATTTGAAAACAGCCCAAAGTTAATCTTTATCTGCCACTGGCAAAATGTATTTTCTTTAAATGTGGGTTTCAATGCTGTTTCAATGAATGTGAGTTTCAAGGGCAGAGAAGATTTAATGCCAAGTCTATTTTTATTGTGAGACTGCATTGCTTTGTTTAGCAGATATCTATTAGTGTTTGTGCTGTAAAATGCAAAATAAAACTTTCAAATGAAATCCAAATCATCGCAGAAGTAAAGCAGTATGCACATTACAGTGTTTATAGTAAATGGGGTGAAATAACCAAGGAATGGGACATTGGAATGGCTGCAGGCAGGAGGCTCCATTCTACCATGATTTTGTGAGGGGGGAAGGGCAACAAACTCAGAGACAGCCCCAGCTGAACTATACCTCTCAACTGTCCAGATTTTTGCAGAATTAATTGATTTTTGCTTCTTATTTTTGGTTTGTTCCTCATAAAATTTATGATTTTTCTAGCAAATCATTTAGGAATGAAGTCACTAAATAATGACAGACATTGAGTTTCAGATGTCATAACCTTCAGAAAATGCATGCTAAAGCAAGACCTGTTATTCTATCAACTGTCTTAAGTTTATACAAGAGCAATTTTTAGTACTGTTTGTATGTTCCCCCAATATATTTGGCCTTGTCCAGATTTCCTGCATTAAGAGGTTGAGAGGTACGTGTAAATAAATCACTTTATAGAATTAGGAATAACCAAACCTCTCAACTGTCCTCAATTTTGGCTCAAAATGTTGCTCTCCCCCTAATAATTCCTCCGCAAAATGGCAATTTTTGAAGAAAACATTGAGGATTTATAATTATAAATAACTGTAATGATCAGAGTTATAGATTACTTTTATTTCAGAAATGCATGTAGAATCCCTTATTTTGTCTGCTGCTCAAGTTAACAGTACTAATATTAAAAATGTGTCCCTTCTTTGACAGGTTCCCAGCTGTATTGTGTGGGAATTTTATATTTTTGCATCACATTTTTGGTATGTTTTTCATAAAATTGTGGTTTTCTGGCAAATTAGTGGCAAATCATTAAAGATTGAAGTTAGAAAATAATGGCAGACATTTGAGTTTCAAATTTCATACCCTTCAGAAAATTCATACTAATGCAAGACCTACTACTACTCTATTATCTTTCTAAGTTTATAAGAGCAATATTTAAAAATTGTCCTTATTTTTGGGTCTGTGTCCCACTTCTAAGTATGGCTTTGTCCAGATTTCTTGCTCTGAGGTTGAGAGGTATGAGTGTCAGAGCCATCACCGTCAGCCAGAGACATTTCAAATTGTGACATACTTGTTGCACACCACTCCCCATTGTAGTGGCTCTAGATGTGTCCAAGTAAGGCAAGGAGCAGTTATGCAATGTAATTGTGCAGAGTATTCCCCCATCCAAGGTTGACCACAAGTACGACAGTGGCTTTTCATCTATCCTTGATTTTGCAGAATGTTCTGGTTTTCTGTTATATTTTTATACTGTCAACTTATGCTTCTTATTATTCAGAAAATGCATGCTATTACAGTGCCCTGTTGATCTGTGTTTAAGCAGCAATGCTTTAATGACCATCAGGTAAGATTGTTGGAGATTGTACGATGCAAGTAAGCTTTAATAAGCATACTGTTAAAGAATTACCAACATCGAAAGCCTTTTTGTTGTTGCCATGCAGATAATATTTACATAACTAGATAGTGCATAAGCCTTAGGTATTGAAATGCAGATGACAGTATTTGTAATAAAGGACAGGATTACAGTATTTTCAGAAGCTCATTACATTTGTTGGAGACTTGCAGTCATCTTTGCAAGCTTTACCCATAAACTAAACTGCCAATCTATCATGTGTGGTCCATAACTTGTGCAGTAATCCTTTAAGCAATTTATCTTGAGCTTGTTTCTTGTTTGCTGTTCATTTTTTACTTTGATCATGTCTTCCCCATGAAACAAGAAGATAGTTGTTGTCAGGCAGCAGGTCTTTTTTGGATAAAAAACATTTTTACAAGTGGGGGTATCACAGAGATTGCTACTTTCAGCATGTTATTTGGTAATTTTATAAAGCTGAATATAAATTATAATTACAACTGCAGTACAAGGAGTAGTGGTTTGAGTTGAGTGCTGGTTATTTTTTTATACTTGATTTTGACTGGCATTCCAGTAATGTATTTTAAAAAGTAATTTATTTTTTCATGCCTTACAACCTTTGTATTTCCATCTAGATATTAAGTAAGCTGTCATCTAGCCAATGCAGTGAAATATTTTCTTTCTTCTACAATTTATTTTGTCTTGATTGGACTCTCGTAATTACGGTTTGGCACCCAGGGCAGCGGATTTAATTAAAGTTCCAGTTGTTGTGGTTTTGAGTATAGCTCCACCCCTTTCTAGTTCACCACACCTTTCCAATTAGCCCCACCCATTCAGCTGTCTCTTGCAGCCCCCACTTTAACTTGAAGTCACCAGCCGCCACTGGTTATTACACAAGATGAGAGTTTGGTTACCTTTTTTGAAAGCTCTCTTTCTCTTTGTACATGGGCTGTTATATTAAGAGTAATTCTGAAATATACTTAGGATCATATTACGGCTAAAGAACTAGCTAGCCAATTGGTAAACTTCTGATTCAAAAGCTGTGGTGTGATGTGATACATGTTTTCCAGGATGCTCTTGTTTTCACTATTATATCACATTTTGTTTATTCTTTACACTCTCCCAATAATCTGAGGCTTCAGATGAGCATGTGACATACATGTTTTATTACATTTCACCATAGGTGAAAAAACTTCATTTTCAGTCCTTAAGATACAAGTGGTGCTGGCACTGGAAAACTTCACCAAAGAATGTTATAAATACCAAAAGACAGATATCATGCTTTGTACATTTGTAGTCCTTCACAACATTTGTCTTTCAGGTGGAAGCCTTTACCTCCAAACTTCTTAGACTCATATAAGCTAAGCACTTTAAATACAAACACTATAAAATTCAGGCATCCAGTGTAGTCTTCAGGCCAGATAAAGATTCTTCTCACCTCATGGACAAAATGAGATTTATACAAAGTACGTATGTGTTACTGAGGACATTTTTTTCTTGGCCATCACCCACTGACATAAGACACATGGCTTCCCATATCTGTGACCCCTGCACTACCACACTTTGGAGGTGTGCTGTTGGAACCCTTCACTGGATGCGACTCACATCTCCAAATGGAAAACTTTCTCATCTGTCTTAGCCTTGGTCCAAACACAACCAGGGCTTAAAGCATTAAAAAAAAAAAAAAAAAAAAATCTGTGGCTGTCAAGCTGTGTTTTTAATTTATACTTTACTTCCTTTCTGACATGATGAGCTTATGCTCCCAAAGTGGAAACAGAGTGGAATTATTAGGGGAATGTCATAAAGTATGTGATAATGCTTCCCTCCTTACTCACCCACCTCCTGTAGTATCAGTTCTAACCATCACCGTCTTATCAACACTACGTCTCATGGTTTGAATGCAAGCCCCTTGTCCCCCTGCCACATCCTGCACTCTGGACGAGATGAACAAGCAGTACATCATAATCTTGCTACACATGCTTACAGGGTGCCTGATCAATCTGTCAAACTCATGTAGCCTTGGTTGCAGTTAGAGCTTTATACCAGTATGACAAAATAATTGGCTAAGCAAGCAATAGTATTTGTTGGATTTTTATTTAACTGCTAGTTGGCAGGATTCTCAGATTCATAAATTTCTTCTATTTTTATGTATAGATGAACCATGGATGTTTCTCTGAGAACACTACACATAAGAAGTAATAACTATGTACTGTATCCTACATCAGAATGAATTATCACATATGTGATACAATGGTGCTCTGTCATAGTATATAATGCATTCAAATCTAGACATCATTAGGGTACCAGCAAGAATACTGTTTGTTTTTTCACTTGTTCTCTTTTTTTATTATTTGAAATGTCTGGTAAAGGTCATATGTGTTTCACCACAGTCAAAATGGCATAGAAAAGGAAAAAAAAAACAAAAAATTTATGCCATTTTACCCAATGTGGATGAAGCTGTGTTGACCTACCCCCACAGGAAAACTCATTAATTATTTTGTGTACTTACTTTATGAATTGTCACAGGTGATTGGCTATATAAAACTAGCAGAAAATGAAAACAGAGCACTTGTCATAGATAAAGTATATCAAAGCAATCCAATATGTATCAAAATATACATAGAAATTAAAAAAATATATATCCATGCATAAAATATATACATCTCTCCTGCTTATCACAATAAAATCTATTAATTTAAACCTGAACAGTTAATGGTGCTTAAATTAATTATACACCTTTTTTTCTGTCAAATGGGGTGTGTACAATTTATTGAATTTGTTAAGAGATAAAGAAGTCATCCTATCCATACCTACAAAACTAAATACCATACCTGAATGTTGTTCCTTACAATGGGCAAAAGCACACAAAAAACTCTGTATTTCAAATCACAAAAGTGTAATGAAAGTCTTTGTTTTAAAGGCCAAATGTCACCCCTACATAAAAAGCACCACACCGGCATGTCCCAAAATATATCACAAAACTCTATATCTCATGTAATATGTTCTTTAATGTAAAATATCCTACATGTATTTTTACTGGAAAATTATTAGTTCTTACCACATATTCACAAAATACACAATGTCTATAAGAATGATACCCTATTGGTTTAAGTCCCACAAATCTATAGCCATGAGAAACACCATAAGGATTCTTAAATGAAAAATAACCACAAAATTTTTGAGCTCTCCTATTAAAAAATTGATATCTGTCTAGATAGTGATTTGCAAAAAGTATGCATATGTAATTTTCTATCCATTGATCAAGGTTTCTTTTGAACTGGGTCAGGCATGAACTCTGCTTCATGTAGATGGGAGCTTATTCCATGGCACGGTGATCCTTTGAGACACATTAAATCCCACCCAGCAGCTACTATTTATGTTACAGACAAAGTTCAGGTCCTTGGATCTATGTTTCTGTTGGTGTTTGTCTTGCATATGTGCAAGAGATCCATCAGAGTTGTATCCGAGGACACCTTATATGTAGGCATAGATTGCCTCTCAGTAACCTGTAGAAGACCATTTACAGAGATTCAACATCAGATGATTTGTGCAAGACACAGTACTCATACTCTGAATTTTGCTGGTGAAGAACCTTTGAGGGCAGTCCAGCTGTTGCAAGTGCACAGCTAGGTACATGAAAAAGGGGGCATTGTACTCAATGGTGGGTCTGATAAGAGCTGAGTAGAGTGGTCCTATTACTTCCTTGGACCTGGATGCCATACCCTTGTTTATGAGTTGGGAAACATAGAATATTTTCTTATTGTGTTAGCTACATATTGGTCAAATACCAGATTGCTGTTTACATATGTTCTCAGATCCCTAACTGTTGGATCAACTCTTAGGGGTCTTTTATCCATAATATAATTAACTTGTGTGGCTGCTTTCCCAAAGGACACTATAATGCATTTCTTTACATTGAATTTTAATCTGTGGTTTTTGCACCAGTCATTTGTTTGTGTTAGAGCCTCTGGTACAATGTTAGTGTCATGGGGGGGAATCTATGATAGCTCCCAATTTACAGTCTTCTGCAAACTTTGTGAGCCAGGGGCTATTGCCACTAGCCGTGATGTCTGAGAAGAAGGAGCCATACAGGAGTGGGACTAACACAGAGCCCTGGTGACAGGTTTCTTAGTGGAGGTGGTCTCACTGATCCTGACTTGTTGTGTCCTATCTGTGAGCCAGCTGGCAACCCAATGAGTTACGTTTGGATGTATGCCTAGTTCTGAGTGTTTGTCAACAATACCTGCCTAGAGTATTGTACTGAATGCCTTGGCCAGGTCAAGGTGGATGGTATGCACAGTTTTCCCCTCATCAATAGCCATGGTGACCCTCTCAAAAAACTCTGTCGAGTTAAGTAGGCAAGACCTTCCCTTAACAAAGTCAAACTAGGATGGGTCTAGTGTCTGTAAGGTGCCATTGTCCTTGTCCTTGTTGATCATTTCCATGATAATTCCTTCTATGGCTTTACACATTAGACTTGTCAAATTGATGGGTCTGTAGTTCCTGGGATCAGTTGATGGTCCACATTTATGAAGACAGATGACCATTGCAGCCCTCTATTCACTTGGAACATAAGTTGTTTTGAGCTGTAATTGAAGAGTGCCTCATATGGTCCTGCTAGGTCATGTTTTAGGCTATTTAGGAGGCAATCAGGAATATTGTCATAGTCAACTGAAGTGTTTTGGGTATTGGTGAGCACCTCCACAACCTGCTCCCTGTTATTAGTTGGGGGAATATGCTAGAAGGGATTTTACAGCGGGTAATGTGTGGGAGTAGGGGGTGAAGTTAGAGCTAAAATTATCAGTCAGTAGATGTACTATGTCATTCTGGTCAGTGAAGGCTGTGCTATTTACCACCAGTTCTGCACACTGCTGAGTATTACCTTTAGATTCCTGACAAAACTGAAGAACGCCTTGTGTTTGTAGGCTGAGTGGTTATCCTTTCCTCATGAGTGGCCTTGCTAAACTTTACTAGACCTCTTAGTTTCATGTTTTGCTAAATCAGAGAGCACTTGTCTCTGTCAGAGTTGCTCTTTCTGAATTTGGCTTTGATTTTTTTGATTTTGTTATATTACCCGGTGAGGTAATGAATCCACCATTGTGGTTTGTTTTTGGTGTTAAATCTGGGCTTACTTTTAGTAGGTAAAGTAGCCTCAATTCAACTAGTTACATCTTTGGAAAGGGTTCCTGTAAATAATTCTGCATATGTAGCTGAGTTCTTGGGGTTTGGGGGAGCCATGAATTTTGACAAACCACCACTTCAATTGCTTTCTTAACCCAGTCAAGGGGAAAAGGGAATATTATTGACTGCATGTCTAGGATGACAACTCGTGACATACAGAAAAGCATTTTTAGAAAATGGCATAAATATATAGAGGTGTATACCCTACCATCCAGAATTTTGTCAACTGCAACATACAAAAAATAGTGGTAGATGTTGTTTGACAGTAAATGATAGGCCCATGATATTAAAATTAATAAAATCAACAAAGAAAGTGCAGTAGTACCATAATCCCATAAATCCCTCAGTCATCTAGAAACCTTACCCACATTGATAATTTAGAATAAAAAGGGTTGTTCTTCTCATCATATAAAGACAAATGTTCAAAATAACCCATGTATAGATCTGCAAAAATAAGGGCAAATGTGCCCCCCATTGCTGTACCTTTGATTTGTAAGTAACATCACCATCAAAATGTAAAACATTCATATCCAGAACCATGTGCAACAATTGTAAAAAAAATTCAATAAACTTATCTGGATATAGACAACTTGATATTAACCCATTTATGCAGCTGGGATGCAGTTAGGTTTTGTCAATATTTTGAGTTTATTTTTGACTGTTTGTATTTTGTGTTTAGGTATTTTTGACTGTTGATATTTTGAACTATTTTTGTCTCAGCATTTTTGCCGTCGATATTTGTATTATTCAGACAAATACCATACACCCACTCTCCGTCTCTATCTATATAAATAAATAAATATATATATATATATATATATATATATATATATATATATATATATAGCGAGAGAGAGAGAGTGAGAGACAGAGAGAGAGGTAGGTATGTATCTTTGGAATAGAGATTACTCCAGCATTAGGAATTGTAAATGGCTTCCCCTATCTCACAAATAAGTATTGATTAGGAGTGCTCTGCAATATTACAAGTGTTTCTTTAATGAGTATGAGATACAATGTTAGTTCTAGTATTTTAAAAGAAATTAGATGAGTGTTGACTCAAATGGCATGATATTAACCAATATATATCTCTTTCTTTAAAGCCGTTGTGAATTGCACTTCTGAACAGTTCATTCTGTCTTGCATGTGCTCCAAAATATCTGAAGAATCTATGTTATGGATACAAATACAGTGCATTCTGATTCAGTTTCTTCTTTTAGGGAAAGGCTACTGTTTGTCAAAGTTTTGTCAAAGTTCAGTTAATCGACACTGAGCATTTCATAAGAAAGGCAACCTGACTGACTTAAATGATGTTAAATTTAGGAAAAAGAAAAGAGATGCATGTATACATACAAATATTTCGGACGCTGACAATAATGCCCTTGTAGGCTGCCAATATACCAAAACAATCATTCTCATTTTAAGTGTTCAAGTTTTATATAAAAATATATAAACTAGTGCTTGCTTTGTTATAAAAGGTGGCTTTTTTTTTCTTTTCCCCAGGGTTTTTTGACCTTAGAACACACATTTAACTTCAGCTCTGCACTGTCCTAAAACACACACTACCCACACAGACTAATCACAATATTAAAAAAGAAACAAAGAAAAAGCATCCCATTATGCTATGGGGGGGAAACCACCCCCATAGCCCTAAAGCTATATACCAACCCCACAAATAAAACTTCTAGAGACACAAACAACAGCAGCAGCACACAAAGAACCACTGCACCTAAACTATATTCTCCAACAGCAAACATTAATAGTAATTACATTTACAATATCCTGTTTCCCCATTATAATTTTCTGATGATATTTAATAATTCTTCTAATAGCAGGTCTAATAACAGGTTGTCCAAATAAGACATTCTTTTAATGTTAGATGCGTTCATGTCTCTGGAACACCATCTTCTAATACTGGTGTAAATTGTAAAGAACATTTACTGATAAAAAACCCACACAAGAAATACACCCAAGCATGAATAACATAAGCCACCTAAACAAAAACAATCAAACTGTCAACATTATGGATGACTGAGATATCCTTAACCCAAACATAAAGCATAGCAAGTCTTTCCCCTCCGTCTCTCTCTCTCTCTCTATATATATATATATATATATATATATATATATGTCTATATATCTATACATATCTATCTATCTATCTATATATATATATATATATATATATATATATATATATATATATATATATATATATATATATAAGACATGAGAATTGTGAGTCCCTACTAGGGAACACTATTAACCCATTGTATATAATCACTTTGTTTTTATAATTGTTTGCTAACTTCTGTGTAATCTATGTAAGTTTGTCTCTGTGGAGCTTTTCTCCCTGGCCGCCACTGAAAATAGACATGTATCCAGTCGGACTATCCCGATAAACAAACATAAAATAAAATAAATAAAATAAAATAAATATTTATTTAATTTAGTGGTGTGGTGGATCACCCCAACATTAAGCAGTATGGGGGACTTGGGGTTGTCTCCCGAACAAAATATTTTTTGTGTGTTGCTTTATGACTTTGGGAGTGTGACAGTTTGGGATTGAAGTTTTTCACTGCTTTAGATATTTTACATCTGCTTAATGATGTGTTGATTGTATGAAATATGATTATTCATAATAAATCCAGTTTTTAGCAAGGTAAATGTGTCAGTCTTACCATGGGTGTCCTTTTTTTCACTGCACACTACAGAATGCATTTCATATCTACTGAAAAAGAATAGTATTCCCCCCAATGGTAACAAAGAATGACTTTCATACTTGCACACTGTCAGTTTAACCTTTAAATTATGTAAATGTTTTGAAAGCAGTATTCTAGACATAATCATCATCTTCTTTCGGCTGTTCCCATTAGGGGTCGCCACAGCGGATCATCTGTTTCCATTTCTTGCTGTCCTCTGCATCTTGCTCTTTCACACCAACCGCCTGCATGTCCTTTCTCACCACATCCATAAACCTTATCTTAGGCCTTCCTCTTTTCCTCTTACCTGGCAGCTCCATCCTTAGCATCCTTTTCCCAATATGCCCAGCATCCCTCCTCAGTACATATCCAAACCAACGCAATCTCGCCTCTCTTGATTTGTCTCCAAACTGTCCAACCTGAGCTGACCCTCTAATATACTGACTCCTAATCCTGTCCATCCTAGTCACACCCACTGCAAATCTTAACATCTTTAACTCTGCCACATCCAGCTCTGACTCCTGCCTTTTCTTCAATGCCACCATCTCCAACCCATATAACATAGCTGGTCTCACTACCCTCTTGTATACCTTCCCTTTCACTCTTACTGGTATCCGTCTGTCACAAATCACTCCTGAGACTTTTCTCCACCCATTCCACCCTGCCTGTACTCTCTTCTTCATCTCTCTTCCACAATCACCATTACCCTGAACTGTTAATCCCAAGTACTTAAACTCATCCACCTTTACCAACTCTACTCCCTGTAACCTCACCATTCTGCTACCCTCCTTCTCATTTACAGACATATATTCTGTTTTAGCCCTGTTGACCTTCATTCCTCTCCTCTCTAAAGCATATCTCCACCTCTCCAGGGTCTCATCAACCTGGTCCCTACTCTCACTACATATCACAATGTCATCTGCAAACATCATAGTGCACGGGGCCTCCTGTCTAATCTCATCTGTCAACCTGTCCATCACCAGTGCAAATAAGAAAGGGCTCAGAGCTGATCCTTGACGTAATCCCACCTCCACCTTAAACGTATCTGTCACTCCCACCACAGTCCTCACCAATGTCACAGTACCCTTGTATATATCCTGTACCACTCTTACATACTTCACTGCCACTCCCGACTTCCTCATACAATACCATAACTCCTCTCTAGGCACCCTGTCATATGCTTTCTCTAAGTCCACAAAGACACAATGCAACTCCTTCTGACCTTCTCTGTATTTCTCCAACAACACTCTCACAGCAAATATTGCATCTGTTGTGCTCTTTCCTGGCATGAAACCATCCTACTGATCACTAATCATCACCTCACTTCCTAACCTAGCTTCCACTATGCTTTCCCATAACTTCAAGCTGTGACTGATCAATTGTATCCCTCTGTAGTTACTGCAGCTCTGCACATCACCCTTATTCTTAAAGATATGTACCAAAACACTTTTTCTCCACTCCTCAGGCATCCTCTGACTTTCCAAAATTTCATTAAACAATCTGGTTAAAAATTCCACTGCCATTTCTCCTAAGCACCTCCATGCTTGCACTGGTATGTCATCTTGGCCAACAGCTTATCCATTCTTCATCCTCTTCATAGCTGTCCTTACTTCCTCCCTGCTAATCTGCTTCACTTTCTGATTCACTATCCCCACATCATCCAACCTTCTCTCTCTCTCTCATTCTCTTCATTCATCAGCCCTTCAAAGTATTCTTTCCATCTGCTCAACACACTCTCCTCACTTGTGAGCATGTTTTCCTCACTGTCCTTTATCACCCTTACCTGCTGCACATCTTTCCCAGCTCTGTCCCTCTGTCTAGCCAATCAGTACACATCCTTTTCTCCCTCTTAATCATGTTTGATATTGTTGTTCATCTGATCAGTAATCAACACGATTTTTGCCAAAGAAGATTATGTGTAACTAAATGTTTTGAATGTTTAAAAAATGTCACTGAAGCACTTGAGAATTATATTCTTGTTGGTGTTATGTATTTGGATCTACCAAAGGCCTCTTCTTCTGTGCCTCACAAATCAGTCCTAAACACATTATTATATTTTACCATTAATATTTGTCTCTACAGACACATGCACAGAACAACTACAGGAATACAATCATGCCAACCACCTCATTGGGGTATTATGTAAGACTACAAAATGAGTGGAATCAAACTTAGTGAGAAACAATGGTAGATGTTTAAAGAAGTATTAGTTTACTTGAGGGTACATATTTACAATCTGACAGATAGTCTTAATGCCTGTCCAAATTAATTTCCTTATACATGTGTTCACTTTCATACATACAAAAATTGTGAGTCTTACCGGGACATTGACAAAGCATTGACTTTATGCCAGAAAATTAAAACTAGACTACACTCTTCATGATGTGTGATTAGATAACATACTTTAATGAAATCAGCTAACTATAACCCAACACTGACTCTGACACTGCAAGCCTTATATATGTCTGTAGCCTGATTGTCTAGACAGAGGGACAGAGCTGGGAAAGATGTGCAGCAGGTAAGGGTGATAAAGGACAGTGAGGGAAACGTACTCACAAGTGAGGATAGTGTGTTGAGTAGATGGAAAGAGTACTTTGAAGGGCTGATGAATGAAGAGAATGAGAGAGAGAGAGAAGGTTGGATGATGTGGGGATAGTGAATCAGAAAGTGAAGCAGATTAGCAGGGAGGAAGTAAGGACAGCTATGAAGAGGATGAAGAATGGATAAGCTGTTGGCCCAGATGACATACCAGTGGAAGCATGGAGTTGCTTAGGAGAAATGGCAGTGGAATTTTCAACCAGATTGTTTAATGAAATTTTGGAAAGTCAGAGGATGCCTGAGGAGTGGAGAAAAAGTGTTTTGGTACCTATCTTTAAGAATAATGGTGATGTGCAGAGCTGCAGTAACTACAGAGAGATACAATTGATCAGTCACAGCTTGAAGTTATGGGAAAGCATAGTGGAAGCTAGGTTAAGAAGTGAGGTGATGATTAGTGATCAGTAGGATGGTTTCATGCCAGGAAAGAGCACAACAGATGCAATATTTGCTGTGAGAGTGTTGTTGGAGAAATACAGAGAAGGTCAGAAGGAGTTGCATTGTTAAAGTTTGTAAAGCAGATATAAAAAAATAATTTCAAAAATGTCTGAGCACCAATGAAAGAAAACTACAGTATGAACTTGCCAATATGAATCACTTACATTTTACAAAGGCAGATAAAGGTTGGAGTATGGTGATCATGTGTCATTAAAGTTACTGTAATGCATTAGAAAATATGTTAGCCATGACTATTATAAACAAGCATATTGCACTATATGATATACACATACATCTTAGCAGATATTCCACTCCATAATTACATTGATTTTCATGTGTATAATTTTCGGAATGCCTCCAAAACAAATTGGTGATTTGTTCAGCATATAAGTGCAAACAAAATCCTCTGTTTAGACCTATACTTTTGGCATGGGGCAGTGTGACTGAATGTATTCCAATTTATATATTATTTATGTACTTTGTTGAACCCTGTAGTCCAGAATTTAGACTCTTACATCAATGATTCATAGTGTTTTTTATATAACCTAGGAAATTGCCACATTATTAACTGCAGCCATCCACTGTTTATTTATTTCTGTAATACAAGTGAAAGGACTTGATTACATCAGAATGTTTCTAGCATATTTTACAGATCAGTCCAACATAAATGTTTTTTAACACTTTTATTGAATTATCGCTTGTGACACGGGCAAACTTGCATTTAACTATTAAAACCATATGCTATTTGACTGAAATTGTTTTGGAATTTTTTTTTCATTTGTAATGGCAATTTTTAACAGCAAATTTGAGATGTTGTGATGGATGCAACAGTGATACCAGAAATGGACAACCTGGTGTTGCAATGGTGTGATACAATGATTTTGCTTAATGTTATTTTCTTTGACAAAATAACATTTTACAAAATATTTGAGTATGACCATGTCTTAATTTTGAAAAGTTTAGTGTCTGAACTGAAACGTTTTATCACAGGCCTACTTTTCTGTATGTATTTTCTGAAATTTGTGGTAGGGGAGGTAGGGCTCATTATAAACCTGGGTCTCATTATAAACTATTTAGATTTACATGTCAGACTGAACATGGAAATTAAAAGGATTGAATTTAATATTTTTTAGAAAAAATTACTATTACATATAATCATTTGCATTATTCAAGGAAAAATAACATTCTACGTGGGCAAATGATTAGGGCCTCAAGACTGACAGCTAATAATCTGTTTTTAATTAAAAAACTTACAGCCAGATTCAATAAAGCCTAGACTGTCCATTTATACCACGTCGCTGTAACATAACATTTTGGATTCAGTAAACGACATGCTCCACCGCGCAAATAAGGTATGCTAATTACAGCATAAACAGCTGAATTGTATGCTAATCAACCAATCCAAGATGGAGGAGCAATTCAACAAGCTATAAAGCAACCATGTAGACTCAGTGCTGAATTTCCCTTTGAATTCCAAAATCTAGTGGAATACAGCCATGGAAACTAGGCTACATGGAAAGAATATTAGTGGCTGATATTGCTTTGATTCATTTTATATGCAACAGGCTGATGTCTATGCTGCTGCTGCTTCTAACAGACCAAGGCCAAGAAGGAGAAGAGCTTTCAGTCCCTGTTTAACTTATCATAACCTACATGATATGGAAATTGTAGAGTGCTACAGGGTGGACAGAGACACACAGGAACTCTGCAACCTCTGTCATCCCCAACTCAGATCCAGGGCAAACCAAGGAAAACCCATCCCAGTGGAGACAAAGGTATGCACTTAGAATCTTAGCTACAGGTATCTTTCAGAGACCAGCAGTGGACATGCTAGGGCTGTCACAGGCAGCAGCATCCTGGATCCTCCATCAATTCCTGAATGCTATTCTACAACATGCCAGTGACCACATATATTTTCCCCATACTCCTGAGGATAGGACCAGAAATATTTGAGAGTTTTATCATGTAGCACACTACCCTGAAGTACTGGGTTCCATAGATTACACACATATAATAATTAAGGCAATACCCAAGGAATATGGAAGGCTCTACATAAATAGAATGAGCTTCCATTCTATTAATTGACAAGCCATGTGTAATGACAAGGGAAACATCTTGAATATCTGAGCTGGCAACCTTGGCAGTTACCATGACTCACATATCTGGCACACCTCCCAGATGTATCAAATGTTCACTAGGGGGGATATCCCACAGGGTAATTTACTCAGGGATGCAGGTTATGCACAGGAACCATGGCTGATGACACCCATCAGAAATACACACACACCCACTGAAGAATGCCATAATGAGGCACATGCTCAAACCAGAAATATTATAGAACTTGTGCTTGGGTTGCTGAAGTCACAGTTCCAGTGCTTAGATACATCTCAGGGAACCCTGCATTACAATCCATAGACATGTACTGAAATATTCCCAGTATGTGCCATGCTGCACAACATCATCCTGAGAAAACAGCTTCAGCAGGATCACCAAGGGGAAGGAACACACATCCCACCACCAATGCCAAGGTCACCATAGCCACATGCAGATGAGGAGTCAGAGAGGGAACCACCAGCTTCTGTTGGTGTAGGCAGATATAGACATGCTCAATATGCCCTTGTACTGGATAAGAGACAAAGCATAGTATACTCACTCACCACCTAAGAGCCTAAAGTCTTCCTCCTACACACATACATATGCTAACATTGATGCCAGGCAACTCTCACAACTTGCATCAGCCAGTCAGCCTTGAACTAAAACTGTTTCAGCTGCTGGATTTACAATGTAAGTATTGAACATGGACTGTATTGTGTAATAATATGAATGAGTAGAATATCCTTGCATTTTGTTACTTGACATTGTATGCAAGTAAAAAGTGAGAGATTTGAACAGAAATTACCTTAACATGTGACAGCAGAGACTTATTTGGCTTTTATGTGTCCATTATTAAGTAGTAGGCCTCAGGCATCAAAGATTCACACAGTCATTCCTCTCACAAGTAGTGGTGGTCACTACATGCCCTCAGTTTAGCACAATACATTTGTACTGGAAAACCATTAAAGAGAAAAGTTACAAAATAAAGATATACATTGCAGTTTCAGACTTCATAACTCTCACAAGATCATTCACAATTAAGTTGGGATATTTTGATGTTATCAACTGTCTAACCTTTCTAAGCCCAGTATAAGTTCAAGGTACAATTACCAGTTCAACATCATAAATACAGATATACTAAGCACTAACTCAGCTAAGCACTCTGAGCATCAGACACAAAACTCATATTCCCTGAATCCAAAAGATGCAAAACAGGAATATGGCACTGTTATCATCACTTACACAGGGTGTCCGGGGGGGGGGGGGCAGGAAGCCTAGGCTGACACAAAAGGTCAGTGAGTGTGTGTGAGTAAGAAAGAGAAACAGGCAGCCATTTGGAAAAACTGACACATGGCCAATGAGACAAAATGAGTTTTAAACTGCATGGCTGAACTATGTAACTGTTGTGTATGTGTCTTTAGGATCCTCCAGGTGAAATTGATGTGTTAGTGTCTGCATGAATACTGCCAAGCTCTGTGCTAGCTCTACATCTGTGTATGTCAGACAGGTGTGACCCATGCATGGTTTTAATGGCAATTCATTGTTGTTGTCCCTGACCATGAGAACTGACTCTGCCAGGAGTTGCACTGGCATATCCATGCCCATGTTAGATGCAGTGCTGCTACCTGGATGTCACAGATGTCTCCTGGATGAGCTCCCTTCACAAAGATGCCCAGGATCACGACCCCATTGCCTGCCACATCTGGTTGTGCACAGCTCACCCACTGATGGAGCACTGACAGTACTGCCACTATGGAAGCATAATCGGGCACGTCCATGTTCAATAACAGCAGATGATGTGGCTGCCCTACAGCCACAAGGATGCCATTCCCCTCCCAGCAGATGTTCGCCTCACAGGCACCCCTCATTACAATGTATCATTCATACAAGCCATTAAATCTGCAACATGGTGGAGGCAGTCACGCATGTCAGCCTGTACCACATCTATAATCCTAAGCATTTCTGTGGAGCATCTATGGGAAGGTGTCTGTACCTCCTAAACAAACATTGAGTGTCACAGGAAGAGGCAACTGGATCAGGTGGAGGATGGACGGCAGGCCTCATCTGAGCACCAATAATAACCCTCCTGCATGGCACCTCACCTACACTTTGGCTATGGCCACAGTCAACAGGCACTGAAGCCATAGTAATCAGATTACCCTGATCAATTGCATCACCCACCTTCTGTCCAATAACTGAGTGCTCACTGGAATAGGTAGACATAGGCCTACTGCCTGTGTCCGATGGAATTGCAAGGGATGGCTGTATGTCAACCTCAGTGTCAGAATCAACCTCTGCACCCCCGATTGTGAAAGTTGTGAAAGATTAATGAAAGTTGTTAAGGTATGCTTTTGCATTTTTAAGATAAGAAGGGGGTCTTGTTGCTTTAAATTTTGAGGTTGAGCTGATGCAATGGTGATGTCACTCGGTGAACTTTTTTTAAAAGTGTTTCCTAGTAATTAACTGATTTTTTCTGATAAAGGTTGTGCATTTGCAGCGCCACCGGAAGCACTTACAATATTGGTTAGTGAATAAAGAACTGTTTTTTTTACTACATCCTTGCCTTTCTTTTATTTTATATGTTTGTTGTCTTTGAAACTGTTACACTGATGCCAAGGACATGCTGTTCTGCATTTTTCTGTGAGCTATCTGGATCCCTGACAGTGGACAGGAACTCTTCATTTGTTGTTAGTGGTGAGTCTATATCAGGACTGTTGCAGCTGCTGTCCTCCATGCAGATGTCATCATGTCAGTGGTCCTAGAGCGCACCTGCTCATATGCCCTGCCATGGCCACCTATGGCATTAACATTATCCACAATCCGCTGCCAAATCTGCATTCTGCGTGACATATTTCCCATTCCCCTTTCAAGCATGAAGGTAGCATGTTGCCTAAAAGCACCCACAATAACTTGATTTACAGCATCAGCGAAGGGTGGCCTTTGAGGATTGAGTTGCCTGGGTGACATAGTCCTAAGTGTCCTAAAAGGCAACTAAAAGATAACACATAAGTATCACATAACTACTAAATAATTATTCCTAGAAAAAACAGAAATGGTTGCATCTCAGTATTACCCGCTGGAGAAACATAAAGCAGTCTAGACATTTGAAATATGCAGACCAAGCTGGATGCAAAAAAGGAGAGTAACAATAGCAAACATATCCTTGTTTGTGCCAGAACAGAACAGGCAAATTATATATTTTGCTAACAAACCATCTTTGAAATGCTAAAAGTGCTACCAAATGAACTGTCCCTGAAACATATCTGCAGATTTATCACAGAACATTCCATTTTAAGGTACTGCCAATTACATATACTAGTAAAATACCTTGACAAACATGCCCATGACAGCAGTACACTTCTAACTAATGTGTGTAGATAAAAGTGTAAAATCCTTTGCTTCAGTTGTTTCTTAATTATATTCCAGCATATGCAGGATGTACTTGACAAAATGCAAGCATACCTTTTCAAGTTCAGTAATACTCTGTGCAGATGTATCCAAAAACAATAGCATCTGTTCAATGTTCTCCACATAAACAAGTCTCTTCACCTTCAGTTTTCCTAGCTACATTGTTGCCTTTTTATATGGTGTAGATTCAGCAATGTTAACAAGGTGCAGATGAAAATGAGGTGTGAACTGATTAGAATTGCTGAATCACAAATACTCAACTCTGTGTATAAGATGTTAACATAGTACAGGCACTAATTGTTTGTTTTTAATGGATTACAACTGTGAATAATTACTGGTTGGGAGAAGGAAAACACAAGAGCACTGCAGCCTGCCCTACATCCAGTAGATGTTTCAGGTTAGGCTTACAAGTGTTAGATGTAAGGTTGGAAATGTAAGTAAGCAACACACAATCCACAGCTTCTGTTCATTAACATCCAACCTCCCCTTCATTTGTTGGCAACTGCATATGCTATTATTTCCATTTCATATCCTCACACATTTTAAGGCCAATGATACAGAATGGCTTACAAACTGCATGTGTCAGATTACTGGTCAGATAAGAGAAGAATGACCAACAAACACAGAGAGGTAAGACAGAGCTGTATATTTTTCAAGCAGTAATCATAGCTGGTTGTGTGATGACTTATTGCACTACATCCAAAAATAATGTACAAATAACAGTTGTATGGTTTCATATTACTGTAGATGAAGTTGCTGTTGGTTTATGCAGAAGGATTTCAGTTCCTTGCTGCAAAGCTGTTTGTGTTGCACAGAGGGATAAGGCACCCTTCCTGTGTTCTGAAGGTTCGTTGAAGTGACAGTTCAAACCCAGATCCATGTAGACTGATTTTTCTCATTTCAACTACTTGTCCCTTTTTTCTTTTTTTCTTTTCTTTCTTTTTTTTTTTTTTTTTTTTGAGGGGGCAGTGTTTGTGCGATGCAGTGCTTAGCACAATCATGGGAAATGTGGGAAATTAATGTCAGGTTTGGATGTACTTATCTTGTTTGGGTGAAGCATGACAGTGCTCAAACTGGACAAATGGGCCACACAGTAAGCAGGCAGAACACATCCAGACAGGACCCAGACAGCCAAAAATAGAAACCAGATACATTCAATTAATTCTGTTGGGCACCACGCAAACCTGCTAAGCTGTGTTGCACTAAGGTTAAAACAGAGACCTTAAGAATGATTAGTAGATTAGCATGTTGGAGAGAAGATGTTGGGAGGCCTCCAAAGGTTTATTGCTTCATAGGTTCATAGGAGTTTACTAGTCTAATGGCCCTAGGGTCTTTACAACCCTAGCTGTGCAAAAACACAAGTAACCTAATTGAGCATAATTAGATAGTTGATGTTAGCAGAGTAATTTTGTGAACAGCACTGACTGGACCTGTCCATGAGGGACATAGATGCCACCTCAGGGGTGAATTTAAAATTGCCCATCTAGTTGTCAAGTTTGTGCTTGAATAGTTTCATTGAGGAGCACTGCTTCAAATGCAATGGGATCCTATTCCATATGAATCAGACATGTGCAGTGGTGCTTACGTAAATAGATAGGTAGGGGTTTTGTTCTCACTGCAGTCAACTGTTTATGTGAGTGTGTGTGTGTGTGTGTGTGTGTGTGTGTGTGTGTGTGTGTGTGTGTGTGTGTGTGAGAGAGAGCATGTGTGTGTGTGTGTGTTTGTGTGTGTGTGTGTGTGTGTGTGTGTGTTTGTGCCTAGACAAAAGAGCAAAAGTGTATATCCTATGGTTATTGCTCCAATACCGTGCTTTGACAGTATCTTTTAAACAAGAAACATCTCTATTAAACAATCACTTATGACATGGGCAAGCATACATTCATATAAATGAAAACAATCCTTGTTGCAAGCATTTTACATCACAAACCATATTGACACACTCCCAGTTGTAAACATAATAAGTCCACCAACTCCCAGAAAATATGTTCCAAATTACCTCTTTCTTCCCTATCGCACCTCCAACATTTATTGTCTAGCTGATGACAAATTCTCTGGAGTCTACTTGTAGTGTAAACATTTCGAAGACAAAATCCTAAATATTCTAGATTTTCTTGCATATTTGGGAGACATACATATATACTCCCATTATTTCTTTGTGAATTGCTTATCCAGTCTCTCTTCCCAGTCCTTTCTAACCTCCTCTGATTTATTCTTATAGTCATCATGCAGTATTTTATATGCTCTTCTAATTATGCCTTTTTTAATGGCAGCTTCTTCCTCTTTGTCTATACTCTGATATCACTCCTTGATAGGGAAGGCAATCTTTAACCTGCAGTCCAAGTAAATTCTAAGCATCTTCCCAATCTATCATCTTTCCCCTCTCTAATTATTAGCTCATAATACTTTGGTTCCTTTGCCAGTTTTCTTCATTAAATTCCAGCCCCTCTTGCCTATTTTCTCTATCTTTAATTGCAGTCATCCCTATTGGCAGAATCTCCTTTCTCCATTCCTATGTGGGCTTATCTTAGGATACTTGACAGTATTTTGATACTTGCACATGCCTACAAATCCATGCCATGCAGGCCTGCCAATATCTTCTCTTCAACATGGCCTGCTGATGTCATCCACTATACATTGACCTGCAGTACTGTAACTATTAGACTTGTGCTGTGATACTTGCATAAAGTTCTGAGTTCTGTAGTCTGTGTATTAGGTAGAAGTTCTATTCATTGCAGTCAACTGTGTGTGTGTGTGTGTTTGTGTGTGTGTGTGTGTGTGTGTGTGTGTGTGTGTGTGTGTGTGTGTGTGTGTGTGTGTGTGTGTGTTTGTGCTCATGATTGACATTATAGAGAGCCTTTTATATCAGCATGTGGGACACTGTTATCACCATATTCTTCTCAACAGACACTGCTGATGTCATCAGCTATATCTGATTTGTGGATATGCACTATTCCCACAAGGGCAGGGTTAAAGACTCGTCTGGAGGCTAAGAATAAGTCATCTTATTCTATATGATAAAGATTACAGTGACATGGTTTTCAGTCTATCCACATACATCATGGCATGGCTTGTAGGCCTTGTGTTTTCTTGATGAGAAAAGCCTGTGGTCTCTCCAGCTGCTGCATTTTTCTGGAGAGGCACATGCAACAGAGATCATTATACTCTATTAGTGTTCTGATGAGGTTAGAGTACAGTGCTGTCAAACAATCCTATGATCTGAATATGATGGCATGACTGATGATGTGCACAACATAGGCATTCAATACCAGTGTGGACACTTGGTGGTCGAAGTTCAGATTGCTAGCTGCATGTGTTCCCAGTGCTTGCATCAATGGGTTTTAGCATAGCTGGACTGTTGTCAATGCTGTAATTAGCATGGAATTCCAATTTTCAGAAGGACAACATAAAGACACATTTCTGCATTTATTTGTAGATCGTGTGGCTTTGCCACCAATCATTTGTCGGCATTAGCTCCTCCTGTAGTATATCATCATTGGTAGACTCAGTGATTCCACCCAATATGCAAGAATCAGCAAATTGGTAAGCCTAAGGTCATATACTGAACTGTCAAAAAATAGAGTCCAAACAGTAAAGGACCAAGCACAGATCCCTGAGTACATCAATGGTGACAGTTCTACTGATACAGGTTGATTCACTAACTGTCACAGTATGCATTCTGTTGGTGAGCCAGTTGGTTAGCCATCTAGTGAGGTAAGGCTTAAACACCAGCTGAGAGAGTCTTTCAATGATAACCGCATGGGGGATTGTGTCAAAACCTTAGACATGATCATGATAGGCAGTATACACTGTCTTACCTTCATCCAGGCCTATCATACAGAATTAGTGAGCTGTAACAACATCACGGACCACCTATGGCATGACTCAGCGCATACCCTTTCTTGATACAGTTGAATACACACTTCAACCCACCCTCCAAATAGGCTATGTCCCCATAGAAGGGTGTGCATCAATATGCATCCATGTGAGTTGGTGGGGGCAGCACCTAAGGCATGCATATTTAGACACAACCTAATTCTCCTAAACTGTAATGTAGACCAACATGTCATCATGGACCTTTTCTAAATGGACACTAGTAAATCCCAGCTGTGTGCAGCTGACATGTAAGTTGTTAATGCTACATCATGTCTGTTACAGCTGATAGATGTCCTCAAATAGGTAATTGAGGGGATGCATGATGACAATACTATCATCTTGTTGAACTTGAATAGGTCAAGGCATTTGATACAAATTCACACTGAGGTATTCAATCAGCATTGTCAGATGTGGCCATAAACAGCTATATCACCAAGTGGGTAGGCCAGTCTATCAAAAAACAAATGTATGATGTGATCTGTATCGCAGGTCCAGTGATCAGGTCCATACATCAGGGCTGTCTGCTAGGCCTTTCCTGTCCATTATTTAATTGATGGACATCACAGATGACATACATGTCCAAATAGCTGAAGTGCAACACAAAAAGCACCAAAGCAAAAAGGCACCAATACACAAAATGCTTCACCACAAAACTAAACAACAGGAATCAAGCAGTAAAATGATTTATTCTCTCTAGCGCCTTGGCCATCAACAGCCTTCAAGGAGTAACAATCAGTACATTCCCCACAATATATATACATCATCAAATGACAATTAAACAATTAAACAATTAATATAATTAAAGTTTAAAAACACAGCATCACTGTTAGAGAATACTTTTCCAACAGAATTCTACATTCAAACCTTTGAGTACCAAAGTGTTATATTTTAATATAAAAATAGCTTTTTTTTTTTTAAAAGTATACATCTAGCTTTTTCTCTATCAAAATCAGATACCAAAATATGTTGCAAAACAGTTGCTTTTAAACCCACAGGGTTACCATTATGATATTTTTTAAATGTTGGGCTACAGGGCTATCATCCCTGTTGTTCCGAATGTCTCTTAGATGTTCCAGCAACCTCACTTTAAACATTCTTTTTGTTTGTCCAATGTAAAATTTCTCACAACCACACTTAATTGCATAAACCACCCCATTTGTTCTACAGTTATAAACACCATTTGGTGAGAAAGAAATATTATTGATACAAGGAAAGAAATTCACTGTATAAGAGCATATACTACATTTCCCACAATGCAGCTGACATGTAAGTTGTTAATGCTACATCATGTCTGTTACAGCTGATAGATGTCCTCAAATAGGTCATTAAGGAAATGCATGATGACAATACTATCATCTTGTTGAACTTGAATAGGTCAAGGCATTTGACACAAATTCACACTGAGGTATCCGATCAACATTGTCAGATGTGGCCATAAACAGCTATATCACCAAGTGGGTAGGCCAGTGTATCAAAAAACAAATGTATGATGTGATCTGTATCGCAGGTCCAGTGATCAGATCCATACATCAGGGATGTCTGCTAGGCCTTTCCTGTCCATTATTTAATTGATGGACATCACAGATGACATACATGTCCAAATAGCTGCCTGGCACACTACAAATTGTGGGCAATCATTGATTCCAACTGTGATATTACTATGCAAATAATATCAGCACATACCAATGATTGCTGCCACAATCATGGCAACACCTGCAATGACAAGAAAACATGGGGAGGATTTGTTAAGTCAGGAAAATAAACACACAACACAGGTATAATGTAGACATCACACCCTATAATCAGACCAATAGGTATGTGACATTTGTCCTGGGGTAGGTGGTAAGTCGAACGTCTACTAGCATGTGGTCATAATACTGACTACTCCTTTGTATGTAAAACAAGTACTGAGTATGTGAAGGACATCCACATTAGAGGCCATAATACATCCATAGTTCCCAGCCTTCATCACACCAATAACTGAGTGCAATACACCCTTCATCATGTACTTCCTTACACATCTTCCACTGATGTGTAACTGAAGTGTATCGCTTTTGATACAATGATCTGTCACATAGCTTATTGCCCCTACCTAGGTGTTCTTTTTGTGGCATAAACATGACTGTCTGATGGTGCAGAACACCAGTCAAGTTGTTACATCAAATACATGTGTGCTACCTGTTCTGATGATGCATACACTACATACATAGGTGTTTGACAGCATTAATGGCATGGATATCTATTATGATGGTGTGGATTGTGCCATATCTATATCTATCTATCTATATATATATATATATATATATATATATATATATATATATATATATATATATAAATATATATATATATATATATATATATATATATATATCTATATATATATATATATATATATATACATATATATATATATATATATATATATATATATATGTATATATGCCATGCACACCAGTCAGCTAGCCTGTATTGCTCATAATGTCACATACATGTGTAGCAGGGTCCCTCCTAACACCTCCAGCATATGTTACAGTGCCAGGACAGTGTGTGTGATTACCTTCATAGAGTGCGTATGTATCATCATAGTTGTACAAGTGTGTTTGTGCAGAATCATCTCTTACCACTCTAAATCACATATGTCATGTAAGGATGCCTATCTCACATACACCTCCTCCCCATTGTAATGTCACCTTGTGTGACTGTCACATTATACACATTTTCACTGTGCAGTCCTTACTGTACCATATAGTTATGTGATTAATGTTGCTGCTACAACCATCTTCAATCGACATGCCCTCATCTGCTGTACACTAGGCTGTTTCACCTGTCGTCTTTCCCAGTGTTCATTCCTACAATTCATCTGTGTGTTCTTGTTCAATACACACACTTCCCCTGAGTGTTTATTGTACATGGCAGACCATGTAACATTACAGCTCATTTACACGGCTTCAGTACAGAATGCCAGGAATGGGATATCACAATACTCTGCACTGTAGATACACTGTTCTGTACTGTGTTTGGATCATGTACTTAGCATTCATGCCTCTACACTGTCAATATTTTTACAGAGTGTCCAAATGTGTTCCTTATCAAATTTGTGGCTTTCTGTCATATCTCTGGGATCAGGACTGATGTGAGTCAATATTACATACATTTGAGTTTCATACTTCAAATCATTCATGTATCTTAACACAAACTCCTTGTTATTCTAGGACATTTCTATAGAAAAAAATGTCAAATATGTCCCTATTTCTGAGTTCTTGTCCCCCATTATGTTGGCCAGATGTTTTACAGTTAGAGAGTGCGTACTATCTGTAAATGCCTGGTTATCATTGTGGCATATAGTGCAAAACCGTGGACTATCAGTGCTCTGATTTCAGCAGGAGTGCTATCCATGTCTGCTTACACAGTTTCCTGGCCAGAAACACTATCGCCAGCCACAAAACCTTGCTTAAACGTGGTGGACAGCATGATGAAAACATGTAAAATCCATGTAGGCTTTGCACTAAGCTTACACAGAGTTTATTGAATCTCAGGGTTAAATTTTATTATTGAGTTATTTATTGAAAGATGTTATACTTCAGATTGGTTGTACAGATTAGTGGATGAAATTGTCAATAAAAGTTTCATAGAATTCACACCAGTATTAGAAGGTGGTGTACCAGAGTCAAAAAAGCATGTAACATTAAAATAATGTCTTTTTTAAACACACCTGTTGTTAGAGCTGCTGTTAGAAGAATTATTAACAATATTTGGAAAGTTATAATGGGCAATCAGGACCTTGTAAATGTAATTAGTATAAAACCATACTTTGGGCCCATTTCTTAAAGCTTTGTTCTTGGTGTACGCGAACACTTACACTAAGAGTAGGTCTTGTAAAATCTGGCCACTGGTATGAGGCTGTTTATAGACAGGCCTCACATCGAAGTAGGTCATATACACTAACAGCAAGTTTTTTAGAATCAGGGCAGATTTACACTGGGAGCAACTCTTTTGGAATCTGTCCCTTAGTTTATAAAAAGACTGAATGTTTAAAAATATTTTTAAAAAAAAGCAACAGCATGTGTTCAAACCCTTAAAAGATACCACTAAAAGAACACACAACTGTGGTCACAGTAAGGCATGCAGATTTATTTTAGAGTGTCAGTTTTCGGTCCTAGCAACAATAGTTAAAGGTACAATTTCTAAACATCAGTACACTTGTATGTCAATGTGTGTTGTTTATGTCACTACCTGTTCTGTTTGAAATGGTTATTATGTGGGCATGACTATAAAATGTTCAACTAAAGAATTATCTAATACATTTGCACTGTTAAAACTAAGAATATAAATAATGTTTTATACAAACATATTTTGATATGCAAAGAATAGTGCAAGAGCATCTGCATGCAATATGGCCAACGAGCGATCCAGGAATGAGCTCCCAGGATGTGCACGAGTGCTCCTACACTATTCCTGCATGGACACAGCTCCTGTGTGCTAATTACGCATTTGCAGGTGAAAACCATCCAAATGAGATGAATTAGTGATCCAGGAAGCAGGCGAGCATCTGTGCAGGAATAGTGTAACCTGTAGAAATGTATTCAGCTACTAAGCGAATACATTTCTGTAAATTATAAAACAGAGGCATGACAGTTCCAAAGAAAGCATCATGTATTTAATGTAGTAAGCATGCCAATGGCCAAATAGATGGCCATTGGCATGGTAAAAAGTTGCAAAATTATAAAAAATATATATTTTTTTTGGCCGATTTTGGCTGTTTAAGCGTAGGGCAATGGTATGCAAATGGGATCGGCCAGAAAATAAAAAAAGAAAGTTGGAAATAAGCCTTTAAACCAAAATTCACATTCTGCCATAATATCAGTGGCATACAAAAGACAACAATACCAGGAAATAGTGGTTGCTAAGGGGTAATGATGAGTGTCAGTCTTGTAACCATGCATTAGCAGTCAGTTTTATGCAAATGAGGGGACTGATACTGAATCACAGACTTCCCCTCAGTGTTAGCTAGCACCCAACTGTGTAAGTGCAGCAACACCATGGTACAAGCCTAAGAGGTAGATGACCTCATAAGGGGGAGTGTCAAGCATGCTGTAAGGTTATTGGAGCTCTGTCGCCCACGTTTGCCCTTAGCTAAGCAGAGCTAAGGAAAGGGGTGTGTCTGAGGCTACCTAGCAGTGTTTACATTGCCTAAATGGGTGTGCGTGTTGCAGACCTGGTTTTAAACAATCAAAAAAAAAAAAACAGAAAATAGCAGCTCTGTTCAAATCTGAACACTGGGTATGCACGTCATACCTAGGGGCTTAAAAGGAAAGGCAGTGGGTAGGGAAAACAGCAGGCAGCAGCCCAGCCCAGCACACTGCTATAAACTATGTAAACGCCTTTCACTCTGGTTTTTCCCACAAACTCTATACCACCAGTGTACAAAGACTGGGGAAATTTTACCTGACAAAACTAACAAAATGATATGGGCTGCTGTTCCTCTCATACATCAACATGTGGAAGAGGCTGAGGGTGGTGAGGATGAGAATGCTGATGACCAACCCACAGTAAGAAGAAGGAGAAGAGTGTAAAGACCCAGGGTAACCTACCAGGGGATACATGAGCTGGAGATAGTGGAGCGCTATATGGTGGACAGGGACATCCTACAGCAAATTGTTGAGCTGTGCCGGCCATGCCTCACACACAGAACCAACAGAGGGGAACCCATCCAAATGGATACCAAGGCATGTGTAGGCTTAAGAATACTAGCCACAGGTACCTTCCAAAGGCCAACTGGAGATATCATGGGGATCTCACAGGCATCAGCATCCAGGGTACTACACCAGTTCCTGGATGCCATGTCAGCACATGCCAGTGAGCACATATATTTCCTCAACACCCATGAGGCATTGGCCAGCAATATATGTCTCTTCCACCAAATAGAAGAATACCATGAGAAAGTGGGTGATATAGACTGCACGCACATACACATCAAACCACTGCCTGGTGAGTGTGGTAGGGTCTACATAAATCACAAGGACTTCCCCTCCATCAACTGCCAGGTCATGTGTGATGCCTAGGGCATTATGATGAATGTGTGTGCTGGCAGCCCTGGAAGCTTTCATGACTCCCAGATCTGGCATATGACACAGCTGTACCAGAGATTTGCCATTAGGGACATCCCATATGGCCATCTTGTGGGGGATGCTGGATACACACTGGAGCCATGGCTGATGACACCCATCAGAAATGCACACACACCCGAACAAGAACTCCATAATGAGGCATGCACACAAATGAGAATCATAATAGAGCATGTGTATGGAATGCTCAAGTCATGGTTCCGGTGCCTGGACATATCTGGTGGAGCCTTGCAGTAATCTCCAGCTACATGTACACAAATTTTCATTGTATGTACCATGCTACACAATATGATCCTGCGGAAACAGCTGCAACAGAAACAGCATGGGGCAGGGCCACACAGATCCCACCATTGCCGAGGCCTACACAGGCACAGAGTGACTTGAAGAATGAACAACTTGAGCCTGCCCATGTAGGCAGAAGGAGGCATGCTGAGTATGCCCAGGCTCTGGCAAAGAGGCAACGCATAGCACATACACTGACACAGTAAGAACCCAGGGAATGACATCTCTCTCTCACTCGCACATACAGTAAAAGGGATGCCAAACATGACACTACCTGTGCTTTACCATGTATAGGGAGTGTACTATGTACATCCGACATAGTCAGCACTCCAGCACCATTCTCAGTACTGGAACAGCCACAAGTAACTCACTCTTCCTATCAATTGCTGAATGCAGTAGTATGTTCTGCTAGTTGTAGCTATGGTATGGATGTGAGCATGCAAGGGAATCGGCTGGCTGACTGGGATGGCAGCAGAGAGTGGACACCTATATGGGCAGCATGAAATCGATAACAAATACTGGTGTCAACAAAGTAGGCAGTACTAGACAAG